>NW_022283409.1:0-5714 GCF_004355925.1 Anarrhichthys ocellatus
AAAGTAAAATATACAATAAAGTGAAATATAGAATAAAGTAAAATATAAAATAAAGTAAAATATAGAATAAATTAAAATATAAAATAAAGTGAAATATAGAATAAAGTAAAATATACAATAAAGTGAAATATAAAATAAAGTAAAATATACAATAAAGTGAAATATACAATAAAGTGAAATATAAAATAAAGTAAAATATAAAATAAAGTGCAATATAAAATAAAGTGAAATATAGAATAAAGTGCAATATAAAATAAAGTGAAATATAAATTAAAGTGCACAAACGAACAGAGTGTAATGTCATTACATGTTAGTAGGTGTTTTATTTTTTGGGATGGACAGATGGAATGTTTGCAATTAAAAAAGATTTTAATTGCACATTTTTATATTGGACATTTTTAATAAAACCAAAAATAATATGAACAATTCAAGTCTATACCGTTGTGTTACTTTTGACCTCCTTGTGTGTTACTTTCGTCGCCACTGACAGAGTCAAAAAGGAACAATGAGCTACCGAAGTGGTTCCACATTTGTACAAAATAACACCTGGTATTGATCACCATTTTTTTGTGATTTATTTATTTTTATCCTAAAAATCTTACTTTCATACCAGCCTTTCTCCCATTCAGTGGTCACACACACACACACACAGACCTTCCACTCGACTGTAATCGTGTGTGTCACGGCGTTGTGTCACGCAGTGTAGTCTATGTAGTCTGCCACTGCATTCAGTGCAGCTCTGGAGTATTGCTAATAACACCTGACATGTAAATGCAACCATGTATAATGGGGAGCCATCGCACACACACTCTCTCACACACACACACACACACACACACACACACACACACACACACACACGTAGCAGATTGGAATGTGGACTGTTAAACACTGGGATGATCATCCAGGGGTCACACAGGGTTTAAGTCTAGAGGTGGCGCCCTGCTGTCTTAACACACAGACACCCACACTTACATACACATACATGTACATGTGCACGGTAAGACACACACAGTTTGAAATGCTCATGCACACACATATACTGTACATATCCAGACACATAAACACAGCCAGAGAGAGACGGTAGGCCTAGACCTAGATCATTGGAAGCCTTGTTAATCTGTCTGAACACACACAAACACTGAAGTTGAGGTGTGAGGTAAAGTAGAGGTTAGAGCCTGTACGGAGAGAAAGAGACGATGGATGGATGGATAGATGGATAAAATCAGGAGGGGGCAGGGGGTGAGAAGAAAACTGATGGTAGGGGATGGGGGGGGGGGGGGGTCCAATATAAATTGAAGGGGGGGACAGAGGAAAGGAGAGAAAGATGTATGGGAAGAGGAAGAAGAGAGGGAGGAGACAAAAGACCTTATCTGGCATAGAATCTGTAACATTGCTGGCTTCACCAGTCTGTTAAAGTGATGAGCTTTGTTACACAAATGTAAAGCCACAATGCTCAGTGATATTTGTCACAGTGATGAAGAACAGCAGTGAGTTTCTGTTCTCACAAGGCTGTAAGCTGTTTATCTCTGTGACTCATAATGATGATACAGGCATCAGTGAGAGGCACTTCTCTCTTATATTACATACACACATCACATTACAATGATGCAAACATTAGTTGTTAATCATTTAAATATTATTGAACTAAAACTTGGTTGGACGTGTCGTCTGACATAGCATAGAGATATGATAAGATAGAAATGTATTAATCCCAAAGAAAATTGAGATTACAAGAAGATTAGTAAAAAACAATAGAATAAAAAAAGAAACATATAAGAACAATACAATGACAATTATAAAGTGTAAAAGAAATAAGACTGACACCATTTCAAAATAGAATACAATAGCAAAAAGAGTAAGATAAATAAATAAAGGCTAAAACATTCTACTAAAATAGAGTAAAGTAAAATACAACAACAAAGAATAAAGACAAGAGTAAAAGTACAAAGTGCAGTAGCGCTAGCATTAGCTTATTGGTGTCATCCTGACTCCTCAGTTGTTGATTAAAGCAGAATGAGTGGACATTTGAAATGGCTTCATGGTCCACTTGTTGTGTCACTTCTAGCAAAATACAAAGTCGTCACCAGACTAGCAGCATCAGTGTGGGTCTCAGCGTCACGGGGCCAGAGGAGCAGCAGAGGCTGTATGTGGGCGAGGTGGCTCTTTCATTCTTACATTGTTGGTATCAGCGGTAGTCAGTGGTTTGGTACATAGTGGTGCATGTTCTGGAATGTCAGATTCTGCTCCTAAAATGACAGCTGTCAAAAACACCCCACTGTGTGATGTTATAACTGTCCACACAGAGTCACAAAATACATAAAAACAGTGGTCAGTCTCAGTTAATTATGTGGATATTATGCAAAATACTATCGGGAACTATACAAATATTATAGCACACAATATTTTCTTATTGCTGAGCTATTCAGCTATAAAACACAGCTAAACAGTTTAATTGATTTGACTGTAAGTAGGCCTAAAATATGCACTGCAAATATGCATTGAAGGGAAAAATGACAAAAAATATAAAATGGATATAAAGATTGGATTGTCAAAGTTGGTCAGGAGTTTTTAATGTGGAGGCATTAAAGACTCCCAAGTTACAGTCACACAGGGAGTAGGGAGGACGAGAGTGAGTGAAGAATGGCTGGTAGGTAGAAGATGCTTCTCACTGCACCTCCAGCCTCCTTCCTGTCCTCTCTTTCTGCTTGTTAAAGGCTCCTCACATGTGTGAAGGGCGTAAAATCACTTCCTGGGTTGGATCGCTTTTGACCCCCTTCGTCTCGGTGGGAGGTGGGCCTGAAGGCCGGGCCTTTCACAGGGCTAAAAGGTGACCGCTGTCTCCACGAGACAGACACGGACAGATGGGGGGGGGGGCGTTGATGATCCCAGCTGGAAAACCAGTCAGAGAGGAAGACAGGGAGTTCACAAGATGGGAGTAAGAGAGAGAAAGCTTTAGGTTGGTTTATGAAAAAAAAAGACGGCTAAAATATTGAGGATTTGACATGTAGATTAAAACAGCTGCTGAAAATGACAATGTCCCTACTATGGACACCCTATTGTGGGTATTTATGATCTACACATATTATTTGGGGACAGTGATTCTAGGATGCTCTCAATTGTTGTATAGTTATTTGAAGTAGTGATTCGTATTAGCAATTCAAATTTTCTCTCTTTACTCCCTATATGTGAACCCCCACCACAACAACAGCCAATAGGACGTACTCTCTCTCTCTTAATCACACTCACACACTCACACACTCCGCCCTGTGACCTGCAGCCAACCTCTGTCCTGCTAACCTGTATTTATTGGCCATTAAAGGCCAATAGTTCAGTCAAACCCTGACAACTCTGATTTATAGGCAGATTCATCACACCGTGTTACTACAGCACACACACTTACTGCCCAGCTAAGGTACACAAGACATGGACGGATGCGTGGATGGATGGATGGCTATGCGGAGGGATGACAGACAGACAGGCAGCCAAGGAGAGCGTTTGTCAACCGCCACTTAAGATGCAGTGATACAGTAAATTAATTGATCATATACACATGTTTTGTATGATGGCAAAGGTGTAGAAATCCTTTGGTGCCAGCCTGGCCTTTAACTGGGTACTGTGTGTGTGTGTGTGTGTCTCCAAGAGGTGAGCCATTCGCCAGGAATCAGGTCGTCTGGCCACTCCTATTGTTCTCAGCCTCCTCATGACCCTTGAGGAGGTGTGTGTGTGTGTGTGTGAGTGTGTTCTTTTTATATACATCAGGGGCAGGAAGTGTTTCCCCCAACAATTATTATTGGGGGGTAAACACTTTGTGGGGGGGAGGGCGGAGGAGTTAGGCTCCACCTCTGACACACATGTACAACTTGGTGCAATTTGACATTATCTGTATATATTGTCACAGTTTCTGATTCTGTTTCCAGTGTTCCTCACACACTTTGGGTTCACGGTCCTGGAATTACAATTGGGCACTAATCAGCAGGTGGTTTATGGCGGCGCTGTTCATTTTGATACGACAAGCTGATCGACAACTGCAACAAACGGTAACCACAGTTTGACTGCTGCATCGAACGGGACTGTGAGCAGAAGAGCAGCGGAGGCTTGTTGGACATGTCTTTCAGAGACGTCAGCAGTTAGGCTGCATTCACACCAAGTCAGGCGTTGCGGCGATTAGCACAGGCCTGTGCGGCCGCGTGGGAGTGTCACCTAAATGGCCCATTTGAGTGACACTCATTTGATTGACCCATTTGATTTGAATGGCCCATTCATCAGCGGTTACGTGATTGGCCACCGCAGCGTGACCGGGGTTCTTCAAAAGTTGATTCTGTTTCAACTTTTTTTTCTTCAGCTCTTTAACAGTGTGAGCGCCACTTCTTCCATCGCACTAACAATAAAGAGTCTGCACAATGTGATCATGGATGCATGATCACATTGTGATTTGAATTTTAAATAGTGAGCAGCAGCTCTGGTAAGTTAAATGCTTTTGTTTTTACATCTGCAGTAGCTTTAATATGCGTTTATATATTATTATTTGTAGAACTTGTTTTTATGAAGATGGATTGTTTGGTTTTATATGTGATAGGAACCATTGTTATGTCCAATGTTGCTCTGGGGACATATTTAGCTGGTGCCAGTGTTGCCAACTTGCTCCTTAAATCTGGTGACTTTACAAACCCTCTTGGTGACTTTTTTTGTCAAAAGCTACTTGCGACAACTCTAGTGACTTGTTCTGGTGTTGTTGGAGACTTTTTTGGTGTTTTGACTCTTACGTGAAGGCACGTACGTTCTGCACTGTGGTGAACGAGCAGCGGTGCTGCCGTGAGCCTCAAAGCACTCACAGGGTACTCTCACAGCAGCCTCGCGCTGCAGTCCCAGCTGCAGTCAGACCAGAGAGGAGACGCACTCTCGGCGTATTCTCTGCAGTTAGTGTATTTATAGGTGTTGAGCTTCATTTCTACATGAAACAAATAATATCCGTAGCTGTGTTTCAGCTGCAGGACAGCAGTGAAGGCCCAGGTATAAAATGCATGGCCTGTCACTGGTTTTACAAGATATGAAATATGATAATAATATCAATACATTACAAACAACAAAAGAAAAAAATGTAATTGTGTCGAGTGTGTGCGTGCATGTGTGTGTGCGTCTCCTTGGTCGTACTGCACACTGGAAGTCTTCATCGAATATTTTCACCATTCTCACATTCAAAATACTATTATTTCTTTTTCTTACCAATCACATGGATATGTTCAAAGTACAGGAGCATCTTTGCTGCTGAGCGGTGTGTGCTCATTAATTGTATCAACCACCAACTCTCCACAAGCTGTACACACCACATGACAACGACATGAGTGCTGATTCAGCAGTGACCATGAAAGTTAGAAATCTGTAAATAAGATTGAGACAGAAACGTTTCTGCTTTTAAATGAAGCAAAATAACCCTGACCCTTCATCTCCCTCCTCCTCACGCCATCCTCTGTCTCCTTAAAGACATACAGAAAAACATTTCTTGGTTATTCTTAATTTAGAGGACCATATGTCTACAATCGAAATGGATTTAGTTCCCTCACAGTCAGCATAAAACTATATGAGCAAAATACAAGAACCAGTGATCATGGAAAGAATTACAAGGAAACTCATCCTCCTTCTCTGTCTCTTTCTGAAACACTGATGCACACACACACACACACACACACACACACACACACACACACACACAC
>NW_022283410.1:0-5712 GCF_004355925.1 Anarrhichthys ocellatus
CAAAAACAGTCATAGTATAGCATGTCGAAAAATAGTCATAGTATAGCAGCATGTCAAAAAAACAGTCATAGTATAGCATGTTGAAAAAAAACAAAAACAGTCATAGTATAGCAGCATGTCAAAAAAACAGTCATAGTATAGCATGTCGAAAATAGTTGAAAAAAGTCATAGTATATGATAAGAGGTGATGAATTTTGCCCGAATACAAACTTTTGCTCTACTCTCCCTTACTTATCCCCTAAGGCCGGCTTACATCACATCTTCCATATTTTTAGTGCTTATGAGAGGCACCTCCCCTCAAGAGGCTGTCATGTGGAAAGAACCCATGAGTCACAAACCTCCTGCATCCTTTTAAACTCTCTGTCACACTTTGGCACAATGGGTGACCAATGAAATAATAATGTAAAAATACATGAATACATGAATACAAACCCATAAAAACAGATTCAAACATGAATCTACCTGGAAAAAAAATGAGTCTGTATAAATCGTGAAGCGTTTTCGCTTTAAAGTTTAACAATTAGTATAGCTGCTTTCACATTTTGCAATTAAAAGTTTTGAGATATTTAATGGATGTATTTTTTTCAGTAGCAGTCTTTCACATGTGCATCCTCAACACAAGGATCCACTTGTAATGATCATCTTATCAGTACTGGTGGCTCCCTTTTTACTCTCCAGTAGATAAGTAAAACTTTATTGACATAGTACTTCTCTTGGGTTAATTTCATAAAAAATAAGAAAATATCAGGTGCCATGTTTAGGGTGCATGTGTAACACAAGCTTTCAACACCTGGTGGAGCTGCCCGCCCAACAAAGAAAGAGAGAGGAGGGTAGTGAGTTATAATATGCACATGGTGACAACAACACCCAGAGACAGCTTTGAGCTGAAGGGGGCAGCCGCACTCTGTGGAGTACAGCTGGCTCAACTTGATGCCTCTTGTAATTGAAAATGTAAAACAAATTGGTCAGATCTTTGCAGGGAATTCACATTTTACTTTCACTAAATAAGCATTCATTGGAGAGAACACATTGATTTCCACTTGCAACCTTTTTCAGAGTCAGTTTGCTTGCAGCGTTCATGACACACACTTTATTCTCCTCGCAGGTATCACAAGTAAGGTGATGTCTTTTAATCCAAACATGGCCCCATAAACTGACCTGTCAGAGGCTACTTGGCCACATCACTACTGGGGTGTAAGGAGGCTTCTGTTCCTACTACACTCAACCTTTGAGAAATATAGTTTTAGACAGCTTATGTAACATGTCAGCTAAATGGGGGAGACATTTCTGTGTGTATGCGTGTGTGTGACTGTGTGTGTGTGTGCACGCGTGTGTTTCAGGACATACAATATCAGTGTTTTAGAGGGTTGAAGGTGTTGGCAGGGGCAAGGAGCCGGGTCAGAGTGTCGGGACCTATCTGTCCGTTTTGGTTGCAGGTCCACTTGGTGTTACAGGTGCAGCTGTATGTATGTATGTGTGTAATTGTGTGCACGTATCGCGTGTTCAGGTGTGTGTGTTTGCTCCGTGTTGTAGCTGGGGTCAGTACGTCAGATCCTACAAAAAGGGTTGAATAGTTGATAATTAAAAATTCACAATGGACATGTGGTGTCACTTGCATCCATCCTTTTGCATGTTTCCTTATTTTCGGGAAACATCTTGATGCACTTTTGTTTGCTTATCTCCCTGAGAAGATATCCGTGCTTTAGACGCAACAGTTTTTAGTAATAATGCATTTGTAGCTTTTCTTCTTAACTGACATTCCTAGACAGAGCTTGTTGTTACAGTGCGTCTCCGACAATGTGGCCGACAAACAAAGCCAACCACCCTCTCTGAACTAAACATCGTTCCTACTCCCTTTCCCTTTGTAGAGCTTTTGTTTGCTTTCTCCCGGTTTCTAGTTTCTCTTATTATTTTCTCTCATCTCTTTTATCTATTTCCATCTACTTTTTATCTGTTTCTCCAGCACAGTGATAGAAAGGATTGCAGGTATCCATAGCAACATGTTTGCAAGTGTTTCGTGTGAGCTTGTGTGTGTGTGTGTGTGTGTGTAGCCTCTTCTCCGAGACACAATGGGTAATTACCGGAGCTTACCTCTGCGCTAATTAACCGTCGCCGTGGTAATTGGAAGGGTCAAGTGAGCAGGATGATTGGCTCACCTTCCTGCATCATCCACCACCCTCTCCTCGAACGTACCTCGCTCCCCTTCTCCTCCGCTCACAACTTTGCTTCTCCACCTTCACCCCTACATCTCACCCTCCCGTCATCTCTTCCTCTCTTTCGCCTTTTCTCTTTTTAATATCTTCCTCTCAGCCTCCTCGCAGTCTTTTTCGCACATTGCTCACATCTCTCTGTGACTTCTTGGTATTGTTGTGGATGGGAGCAATATCGCAACGATTTTTTGGCTACCATCCCTCAAAATCTAACCCCGCCCTCCCTCATCCACTCCACCTGATTGGGCAGACTGACAGCTGGCTGACAACCAGGGGTGGAGCTTTTGACCTTCACAGCCTCCAGGAGTCCACAGCAGCATCTGATCAACTTGCCCAGAATATGTTGTGCCTTTAGAAGGCAGCGATAAACAAGAGCGTTTGAACTCTTAAACATGAAAAATGCCTCAACTGTGCTTTATTTCTGCTGTCAAATCCATATTTGTTTATTTCAATATTTTTTAATTATTAAACTCAACCACCTACATTTACAAACTGGATTGGTTTGCACGTGTGTTAATCCGTACTACTGTAAGTGTGTGTGTAAAGTCCTTCCTTATCTCTTGATAACTACTTACTAGTTTCAAACTAATAATTAACTTAAAAACCTTTCACTTTTTATAATAACAATAAATCAAATTTTGGTTAAGTCCTGTTGCACCATCCAAAAGCAATCACATATCTGTAGAATCACAAGTAGTAAACTAACTGTCAAAAATCAAACAATCTTTAAATCAAACTTATCCTCAATGTTTTTGTAGATGTAGATATTACTTTGTTTTATGAAAGAGAAATAAATATTTCAGAGTTGGTAGTGCAGTTTAGAATGAGTAGGAAATATTCAAATCAACCGATCCTATTTAGGGTTAGCCTAAGATTGTTAGCATAACATTTTATTAACGTTATTCATTTTTGTATTTTTGTAATTTGTAGCATGTATGGTGCGACCCATTTTTATGTCGTGATATATTTATCTGCACTTAGCAAACATTTACCAGTTCTTTGTTAGTTTGTGGTGATATGATTTGAAGACATTGCAGGTGACTTGGCGACAAACTTAATATTTGAATCATGTGTTCACTGATAGACGGCCTGGAGTGATTTAGTCCCTCACCTTTGGCACTACATCTGGCACTGCTGGCCTGGGATTTAATCCTGTCAGAGTTCTCTGTCCTCTGTCTCTTCTCCTTGACTTGTATTTCTCTCCATTTTCCTGTTTTTTTTAATGAAAAACACAAATGGATTCATTAGTGTTTCAAATACAACAATTTCACTCTAAATGTAAAAGGGGGATTATCAAAAGGTTTCCATGCAGTAGCAGTGTCTGATTTTTGTCTTTTCATATTCTGACACACAAATTCCATGATATGTATTTTCAAAAATGCGTCTGTTCTGCATGGACTGCCCATGTCTTTCATTCCTTCTGGCAAAGAGCTGAAGGTTGCCAAAGTGTCTACTTTCTACGCATCACCTGCTTCTTCTATCCTATCCCCTCCATCGCTCCTTGGGGTTTCAGCTTCTCCTCATCTTTCTTGTTCTTCTGGCTCATGAAAAGAAATCCATCTGCCCTTTAGAGTAAAGAGTAAAAAATAGCCCTGCAGCTTAAAGCAGACAGAAGAATGGATAGAGGTAGTTCGGAAATAAGAAATAGGTGGATGGTGGAAACTAAAGTGTTTGCTGGAGCTCCAATGTGCGGAAGCATTGAAATGTTTGGTGATAGAAAAAGAGTGAGCCGTCGACGTTCCATATGGGCAGAAAGAGGGAGAAAGGAAGGCAGGCAAATGTGTCAAAGGTGTGGTGAAAGAGAGGTCGAGCGAGAGTGTTAGATGCAGATAGAATAGAGGACAGAGTGAAGAAGGAGCTGGAAAGAAGGAAAAAAACGAACTGATAGATTAGGAAAAGGATGGATGGAGTGAGCAATGAGAGAGCTGGAAGGGGGGAGAGAAGGTGAGATGAGGGTTTGACATCATTACCGTCACCAGGACTTGTGTTTACCGCTCTTGTTTACGGAGGAACTCATACTGAGAGGACACCTGGTGAGCTGTCAACACACACACACACACACACATACATCCACACACACGTGCACACACGTGCTGCCGTCACAGTGGCGCTCTCCATGGTGCTGAACCCAACATGAAGGAGCACAGCGCGGAGCAGAGCGGGGCAGGCCTCCTCCTCTGCTCTCGTTATGGAGGAGCTCCTGTCAGAACGGTAGAACCAGGGTGGAGGGAGGATCTATATTTAACCACTCTCATCATTGTTTATTAATGAGCGGGTGTTTAGTCAGACCTGGGGTGCTGTTTAATGTATGATGACAACGTTGCTCTCCAGGGACCTTTCCCATACTCCTCGTGCCACGTTTTACATAACCGACACAGATTTGGGAAGGTGGGTTGGGCAGGTTGGCCATGGGTGGGGGGTGGATGGGGGGGGGGGTGGTAATCTAATGTGTGTGTGTGTGCGCAGACAAGAGGAGATCCTCTCTCTTGCTGCTGAATGGTGTACACATGGGGAGGTTTAACAAGGGGCCACGCTGAGGTTCCCTTTTCTTCTTTATGCTGGGAGCAATTTAGAAATACAGCTGAGAAGCAGCAGTCCTCTCTTGATATGATATGGATCCACACATTCAGTATCAAAACTGACTTGATGTTATGTACAGTCTTTCCATAATGGCACATTCTGGCACGTCAACTATTCAAAGAGACGTCTCACTCTTTAACTCGTCATTGCAAGAATCTTGGTGTTACATTCAATCAATAAAAAAAATTAGCTTTTTTTTTACCGATCCTTGGATGCGTACACTTGGTTGGGATTATGGTTTGTAGAATCGATTTTTTTAAATTTTTATAATAACATTTAAAGCTCAAATAGTTGAGTCGTTAACATACTGTGTTCCTCCTTGCTGCTTGAGTCTTGCAGATTGTTTCCTCCTCGTCACTCCGAGGTTGAGATTCGTTGATCCTTGTGGTCACTACTCTGGAATGCCCTGCATGTAGAGAGAAGAGCAGCAAAGACAGTTTATTCTAATTCTTTTTTTTTTTAAAAGCTCACTTCTAAAAACAAGCCTTTTAATATATTGCTATGATGATACAGATTATCTGTACCTAATCTAACCTTGTTTAACTCAAAGCTGCTACCAAGAACTTTTGTTTCGTGTTGCAGTCCCTGTAGACAAAAGAGGTAGTGTTTCTGAGCACCAGACTCCTTTTAGAAAATCTCATGTTACTGCAACAGGGGTCTGACAGTCTCCCCCACATAGACTCAGTATTAAATTCATACTGTTTTATAACCAGTTAAACCTTTATTGTTATTACTGTAAAGATTATGGCTGTGTAAATGTGTAATTAAACTCTGATAGTGATTATTCCCTTTCTGAAATCTACGACGCAATGATTATGCTACGGCTCTTGTTTTTTATGCATGTTTCATGGCTCCCCGTTTTATCTCCCCTCCCTCACACACACACACACACACACACACACACACACACACACACACACAC
>NW_022283411.1:0-2751 GCF_004355925.1 Anarrhichthys ocellatus
TGTGTGTGTGTGTGTGTGTGTGTGTGTGTGTTAGGCAGTGGATGGGGACATAGTGATGCTCTCAGCGCACTGGGAGAAAAGAAGAACAGCTCTGACTCAACTACAGGTACAGCTGCAAAGCTTACCGACCTTCATCAGTGAACTAGACGCCATCACTGCTAACATAGGTATGGAGTCTGTTTCATTCCCGTCTTATAAAGCCAGTCCTCCACAACAACAACAGACGGTGCCATATTGTCAAACAGTGGACCTCAATATGTGCCGCCTCTGTATAGTTTTACTCACTCTTCACAGTATTCAGATCCTGTACTTGGATAGATATGTACATTTTCTTTATTACAAAGTTTCACTTTTCACAGTGACACATTTTGTTTCATGCAACAGAGCCAAAGTAATTGTGACTCAACCAACAATCCTTAGCTTAACAAGGTTGCTAATGCTACCTACCTCGTGGGCTAGCTAGCCAGGCTAGGCTTAAATTATCTCGGCATCAAGGTGAAGGGCCAGTGTTAGCAGTGTTAGCTAGCTGCTGCTAGCGGCTTGAGCGACCACAGAGAAAGACTCTTGGTGCTTTTAATTATGCTAACTTGTGCTTCCTTGCGTCCTCTTTCCTACCATGACCTGGAAATGATTCCCCCTCAACTGTCATGCAGATTCCTCCAATCCCTCCAATGCACCTCGAGGAGAGAGGAGGCTTCTCCCTCAGTTAACTTCGTCGTTAACTTCTCTGTTAGCTCAGAGTGAGGAAACGCAGGTGAATCTTTTGCGGAAGTCTTTAATCAAGTGGTGGGATGTATAAATGCAGCGCGTCAGAAGAAACTGCCGTTGTTTAACACCGACTCTATGGAACCAGGTATTTCGACCCCTCCCTCTCTTCATCTCACGTGTCATTGGGAGAAACTAAGAAGCAAGAAGAGTTAAGGAAAAGCACTTTGATGACAAACCAAGCTCACATTCCCGCCTGGTCACCGAGGACCTGGCAGCGTCGTTGTTAAAGACCCGGGAACACCGCTCTCCCTATTTGGAGTTGGTGGGTGGAGCTTGTTCAAGCTCCGACCAATCGGAGTAGACTGGGCATTTTTGGGAGCTGTGCCTTAAAGAGACAGGGGCTGTGTGTCGGGGTAATCTCGATCTGAACTAGTTCGTCCGACCATGTCAATCCAAAATATTTAGTTCAGACAGCAGTTTTGTTAAGAATGGGCAGGAAAAAAGAGAGCTCAGCACAGCTGGCCAATCCCGGCGTGAGGTGGGTGTGAATGATGGATGGTCTGTTAAAGAAAACTACAGGAGTTATATCGTGCTGACCGTGGACAGTTTTTCTTTCCTGTTCTATTATTTCATACACTGCTACACTAAATTACACACATGTTTTAAGTCATTGTGTAAAACTTAATATGAATGCAGAGGATGAAATGTATGATTTTGTTGTGCTAAATATGATGGTGTGGGTCTGCAGCTCATTTGGAAGGCGACTTTGAGGAGATGGAGAGCAGACTGGTCTACCTGGAGACTCTGTGTTGTCAGTGTGAACAACAGACGGTCAAACAACATCACGTCAACCAACTAGAAGTCTATAAGAAAAAGAAGAGGTAGGAGACGCGCATGAATGTTTAAATGTGTGAGAGGAGCTCGTTGTTGACCCTCGACGCTTTCTGAAAAATCTGTGACTTGAACTAAACATTGCATTGGCACTGATTTAAGGAAAAAATTGTTTGCAATCTTAACACTTGTCCCTTTAGTTTGTGTCTGTGTTATCAATGAACCAGAGGGAATCCTCGTCATAACAAGACATGACAGATGGAGTAACTATCTTTAGAATAACGTAATGCTAACTCTGTCTTGTAACAGGAGGGAGATGGAGGTGCTGGAAGGTGAGCTGCTGTTCTACACACATTTGTCACATTACTGCACAATAATGGCTCCTTACCTCATTACCATGCTGTGAATTATTTGCCTCTTTTGTAATGTCTCAATTTCTGCGACAATTGGCGGTATGGGCTGTATAAACTAAATTAGACAAAACACGGTTAAACGCATGACTTTTTTATTTTTTACAATCATTTCATTTGGGAACAAAGTTGCCCAACACCCACATCACCCGTGTGAAAGACGTGTTTCCCTTAAATGCCATCGTACTATAGAGATGAGAGGATATGCTTCTGTTTGTAGTGGAACTGAATTCTGAGCATGCTCAGAAGGTGGCAGAGCTGGAGCAGGCCATGCAGCAGAAACTGAAGGAACGACAGAAAGTCTACGAGGAGGCCTTCAACCAGGACGTGCAGCAGTACCTGTCCACTGGATTCCTACAGCACAGAGGTAAGGCTGTCTGTAGCTTTTACTTCCTGTTGTTAGTAGACAATGAAACCATCAGTGGAAATAAGAGACTTTTAAGGCAAATTAAAGTTACAAAGATCTGCTAACCAGTTCCACACTTGTGTTTATACATTTGAAAATGCATTGAATCACACTAAATTGGTGCTTTAAAAAAAGAGCAGTCTTGTGTCATAGTCAAGGGTTGGTACCTTAAAACTCTACTCAAGTAGAAGTACTCAAGTAAAAGTACTAGTTGAGTAAAATTACAAATATTGGCGCCTGTTCTTTTTTTCTCCGCACTTCTATTAGATGTGAATATGAGTGACATCAGTTCAGGTAAGGAAGTGAACATACATCTGTATCTATGGTCAGTTTGTGTGGTCATCATGTCATCATTAGATCATCTGCTGCATGTACACCAGGACAATATTCCCAGTC
>NW_022283411.1:2761-5706 GCF_004355925.1 Anarrhichthys ocellatus
AAAAAAGATGAATGTGATTGGCCAACTGAAGGAAAGTCCAATTATAAACATTTTTGGCACCTCATATCACAAAGAAAAAAGGACGACTTTTTAAAAAACAAAACCTGATATAGTGCCGATTAAAGGCAATTTGCTCTATGCAGTAACAGCAATCTTGAAAGTTCTTTGAATGTCACACAGTTTAAAAAAGGCTCCACGCGGTGTGATGTAAGTTTTGAGGCATGTCCGATTAGGCAATGTATCGCTATGACATGACATTAAAGTCCGGTTCCTGAATCGTGCCAATGCAATGATAATACATTCTTTAAATTTTCCAACTGGTATGGTTCGTGTTCACAAAGGCAAAACTCAAACGGTCCAGAAATTCTTAACAAATGTCATGATGGAGATGTCTGCACCTCGTACGGCTCAAGAGTTGCCTTGACGCGTGTGATGTGCTTTCCTACGCTGTGACAGGGGTTTGTGGTTGAAGCAAAGATGTTACATTCTACTCATTTAGCGCTTAGCTTGTTAGCTAACTTGCTAATTCCACCATGCTTTTGTGCTACACCGGTTACAGAAAATGAGCTGTTTGGTGGCCAGGGATCCCTCTAAAAGAGTTGCTTCGCTAGTATCAAAGTAGTCTTCTAGCAGCGGAGAGTGAGCCAGCAGGACCTCGGGGATGCGCTAGCTAACAAACTATTGTCTCATCTGTGGTCTGAGAAACAGTATATTCATCACATTCATAGTTAGTAAACAGTGTTTGGTACTGTAATATTATTCCCAAGTAACGAGTAGTGTAAGGCATTACAATTTACGAAAACGTCATTGTATTACAGTAATTGATTTAAGTAATGCCGCGTTACCAGAACCAATTCGTTTTTTTGTGCAAGGTATGCTTATGTTACGACGACGTGAACGCGTGGTAGGTCAGTATGTTATTACACTTCCTGAGTAACTTCCACAACACTGGTAGCACAAACGAAAATAGGCTACATTTCAGCAGTCACCAAAACAGGAAAAGGAAAACCTTTTTATCCAATGTAATGACACATAAATGGTACGCTTGTTGTGATTGGTTCAAATGGTGTTCACAGCGGATATTCAGAGTTCACTTTGACAGGGGTCCAAGACCACCCGTCGAGGCGGACCAGAGAGTGGTTGTTTGTTCCACACCAGAGTTTGAGTCTGTCGTTCACACCAAGCCAAACAAACCGCACCAAAGGGGTAAACGCTCCAGGCTTCAGTTCAACCTTGACTAAAGAAGGCTGGTGTGCACACGCCCTTAATCTCATAATCATTCTCATAATCACTTGAACATTTAGTTAAGAAAAGCTTTGACCATAGTGTTGTCACAGATGTATGTGTGTGTATACAAAAACTGCACCACAGATACATCTACATGGTGATGTGTATTTTGGCGTCGGCCATTGTATTGTTCATAATTTCATGCCGTACTGCAACCGGTTGGTTTCTAGGTGTGGTGTGTGCTTTAGCAGCACTCCCATCTAATGGCCTATAAATCAGCTCGCTGTACATGTCATATTGTCCTACTCCTAAATGACACTTTAGAAGCCTAATTCAGTTGTGCTTTTGTTTTCTAGTTAAGAAACACTGCTTCTACAGCGGCGTTTTCAAAGATGAGTTACGCCACATTTTATGTGGATACTCCTCGTTGAAGTTCAACTCATGAGAGTTGGTCTCTCTCCAGTGTGTCCCTGGCGGCCTCAATAGAATGTAACAAGTAAAAATAGAGATATACTCTATAGTGAATAGCTGGTGATGATTGGTGAAGCCGTCCCAACCCTACCTGGAAGTTATAGCGTCGGCCATCAAACGTCAGGTAGTGGGGATCACCTTGTGCATGGCAGGTTGCCAGAGAAACATGGACGCATTTTCCCTTCTCACACCGTTCCTTCACACGACATTTCACCTGATCACAGGGATCCGCGGGAGGTGGAGGAGGGGGGGTGTCTACAGGAAATACAAACACCTCATATATAAATACATGCAACACCAAAGCAGATACGTGTTATTGTGTCATCATTAAATGTATTACTATATCTCTTCACTTTCAACCATAAATACACTGTACGGAAGAAGATGTATTTGATTTATGAGTTTAGTTTTTAGTCTTCTTTAAACTCAGAATTCTAACTTTATTCTTTGAATTCTGACTTTAAACACTTAAGTAAAAAAAAATGTTTCCATGTGGCCCCACACTTCTTCCGTTCTATGCGTGTGTGTGTGTGTGTGTGTAAAGGGATCTAAATGTGTGTGTACCTGTAGAACTAACTCCAGCAATGCCATATCCATGGCGGTTATCCCCGCCATAGGCGTAGACTGCCATACGGGCGTCCCCTCTCACAGTCACATGAGTCTGCATTTTCCCCACTGGAATGTTGGACCACACCCACTTCTCGTCTGACAGGACGTTGCTCCACCTAGGTGACTGGCAGTGTCCCTTCCTCATACACACCGTCACACTGCGGGCCCCCTCCCTCTCCGATAGAATAGCAATAGTGTTTTGAAGTCCATCCACTGTCTCCACAGCCCAATTGGTGGCATGCTTGCAGGTAGGGGTCAGCGTTATCAGAAAAGGGTCATATGGCCTGTTATTGCTGAGAAGCAGCACCATAACTTTCTTGCTGCTCTTGACAACCAGTGGCTGGTTAAAGCTCAATCTATTGACGGTGAATTTTCCAGCTCTCCTCAGCCTCCTGTTGGTGAAGATATGGTTACTTAGTTAGATAAGTGTAGTTCAAGTTTTGAACTGAGGAAAAACATTTATAACATATTGATATGTCTCATATTGATAATCTAGCCAGTACAAGATGGAACATATCAAATAATTGACCCTTTGCTAAGCCACGCCCTGAACTGCTGCTCCGTCAAGCTGTCAGAGCTACCATGGAGCCCACACTGTCACTAACTGCACTCACTGACAAGGCCACAATGTCCATCGG
>NW_022283412.1:0-5704 GCF_004355925.1 Anarrhichthys ocellatus
CTTCGATTGAGTGAAGCAGGCCAGCATAAATGGTCATAAAAATCAAAATTTTGATTTTCGGAGTCAGCTGTTGCATTGCTGTATACTAATTTTATATACTATATAACTAAATATTAACTATATATTCACTTTTCTTATCACTAAGAGTGTTCAATAATCCTAATAAATCAGTTTGACACCATTTTGAATAATTTTGAGCAGTTATGATGTGTCATATCTGTCATTCATAACAATAAATGGCTCATAATGTGTGTCTATGTGACTTTGGTAAGGCCGATTTACTCGTGTGAGACATTTTTAGATGCGGGATAGTCCAACGGGAGCCATGCAGGGGTGTTTGATCGTATCCGGGTCTGTTTACTGACTAAAAATCGCAAAATGCTGGGCGAACCTCCCTCTCTACATGGATTGCTCCACCCCACAGAATCGTCTGCCATTTTGTCATTCATTCTGCCAGCGCATTGATCTCACTCACAGACATGCAGCAGAACATGGCGGGCAGAGCTGTGCAAAAATCGGCTCGAATAAATCCGTTTTTCATCGCCAAAACGTAAGTTTTTTTCCCAATTATTTTTCTCGTGACCTGCGGCTGATGTTTGCATGCATACCCATAACTTTTGAACGGTTTGAAAGAGAGTAATTTGGACGCCGCTGTGCGTTTCCGGGTCGAATCGTGCCCCTCCTGCATGTGTTCATCCGCCATGTGCGATCCTGCTCCGTGATGAGAGAGCCATAGAGTGAGCATAGGTCGTCGATTTTTGGCCAAAATTGTGGCAAATCTTCTAGATATCTTCCAGATATGATATTAGTTCAGGTATAATTGTGTTTGCAGTGTTTACAATGGCTGGTATGATGATGTTGCTCGGACTTTTCCCGTTAATTCGATATTTAATATGTCTGGAGCAATAATCATATTTCTTTATGAAAAATGCTTTCTACGACACGCTGAATGCTGCACAATCTAAAACAGCCCCCCGTGGGGGGCTCTCAGGTCCTATGGGTTTTAACCCAATCTGACTCATCATGATCACATGATCTGTCATGGTTTGTGCTACGCCCCTTTGGTTGCTGCCACACCTGTAGTTCAGTTGCTATTATTCGGCCTCTGCTATCAATGGACTCTGTCGGCCCCCCTCGGACAAAATCAACACCAACTGCGGCGTGAGAAGAGTCCTTAGAGACGCATATATATCTATGATTTCTAGGCAGTTTTAAGAGCGTTTATTTGCGCTATATTTATTCTGATACCCCAGAAATGTGGCTCGGAGAAGAAGAAGTGTGGTTTTAAAGTACCTTGAATGCCTTTTTGACAATAGAATGCTTCAGACTTAATGGCAACAGTTAAGAAATGGTTTCCCCAGTTCGGTGTGGAATGAGTTGACTGGCCTCCACACACTGAGTCCCAAACCCCATCATCAGGCTTTGACATTAATTGGATTAGCTTGTCTTCCAACATCTGCGGCCGACCTTACAAATGCTATTGTGGCTGAATGAGAGCAAATCCCTGCAGCTGGGTTCCTAATGAACAAACGTCCCCTGGAGAGCGGATGCATTAAGAATTCCCGTGGTTTGGAACAGGACGTCCGTCAGTGTAACATTAGGGTGTTAACATGCTTTGTTACAAACCTTTTGCCCACATCGTTTACTTTGATAACCTCCAATTGACGTCTCAACACTAAATTCAATTGGCAGACTTTTTAATTTGAAATCTCAGATTAGAAGAGGTTTATCTCCGTGGGGTAATTAGGTAGATAAACACTGATTACACTGATTGATTTTCAATACAATTAGTGGAATGACATATAATGAGCACCTCCAACATCGAGGTATGTTACTGCTCTTAACTTGTTTTCCAAATGACATCCACATTTTAGGTAATCTGATTACTACAATACTGTTACATGCTTGTTACCATGTAAATAACAAGTGTGGCTAAGCGATCAATCTAATTTAACTTAACTACCTCTGAATTATGCAGCAATCTATTAGGGTTGCCCTCAGAGAGATCCCTGAATTGAGTCACGGCCAACAAGCTTTATATACACTCCCTCCTGACCACGGATTTGAGGTGCGACTTGACACTTGCGGCTAGCTGTTAATAGTTAGCTTCTATGGTAATTAAATTGGCGGCAGGCCAAATGGCAGTGACAGTGGATCATAAAATAGGGTGGCGCGGACGGCCGATGATTGTGAGCGAGAGCAGAGTGGCATGAAGAAAGGAGGTAATGGGATATACGGAGGATGTGCTTTTACTGCAAGGGGCCTTCGAGAAATAGTGTGGCAGTTAAACCGTTTGATCAACTTAGCGTTACTTAGCGTTTTCATTTTATCTCGTGTTTATTTTGGTAGGGACAAATACATATACATAGAGATTATCCAATGCAGTATTGTTAGCTACTGCTATTTTCTAATGCTTGTCCCCAAGGGCCTTTAAAAGAGAGAGTAATGGCTGCTGTGTCACCTATACGTCCACTCATTACAGCGGGTGACTGTACAAGAAAGCTACATTTTACACAACATTTGACAAACATTATTTCTTTCTCTATTGACGTGTATATATGGCATCACGGTCAGTTTCTTGTCTATAGGCTTTTCATATGGCTTTGCAAGAAAGCTCCATGCAGGCAGTTTATCACTCAAAGGGGGGGGGGGGGGCAGTTCAATGTGGACGTGATTCCTATTGATACTGGGCTGATGAATTGAGCATCTGGCTCAGGGGAATGAACTAAGGTGCCGGAAGGTGTCATGGTCTGGGAGCCATGGTGAGAGAGACTCTATTGTTTCCCTCGTGGTACCTGTGTTGAGAGAGAAGGAGACTGAATGAGGAAAAGGGGCGTGGTCTTTGTGTTGGACCAGTAGCGAGTAACTCCATCTGAAGCTTCACCCCGCGAGGGGGTGAACAGTGACACACACCCTCCTCCCCCCTCCTCAAGGTTGTAATTGGAGCAGACAGCAGTTGGCCAGGCCGGCCTGACTGACAGACAACAACAGTCCACACACCGACCAAACCACAACGTACACTGAGGAGTTCAAGTGAGCTGGAATTGAAAAAGAAGAACCAAAAAAAAAAGTTTGGAGTTATCGACTAAGTTTCTGCTTTGCGGAGGAGAGACCTGTTTGGTTCAGGAGGGCGCCATGAGAAGCCCGGATCTGTTCCTGCTGGCATGTTGTGTGGGCAGCCTCTGTGCATTGGGAGGTAAGGAACCAGCTGACACAATACACCAGGTTATAGAGCTCCATGTCGGGATGTAACAACAGTACTTCTTAAATACTCACATGTCACATGTGGAATGCCACAATGAACAAAGAAAACAGCTGTTAATACCAGCTTTCACTACACAAACACACTATGGGTACATTTAACACATTATAACAAGACTAAAAGTCTTAGCTCTGTGCTTAACTTTAGCTAACATCAACCACTGGCGGGCCGTGCATTATATACCTGGGCCTTCACTGCTGTCTGCAGCTGAAACACCACCTTATAACCTCATTATGACGCCACAGCTACGGTTATTATTCGTTTCTAGGGCTGTAACCATACACGTATTCGTATTAAACCGTTCGGTACGAGGCTTACAAACCGAACAATACGTTTGAATAATACTTAAATTGTAGTAAATATAATGTTTTCTGTGCTCATGTAGGAGACAACGGTCTGTGTGACCTCTGAACCGGAACAAAAAAAATCACAACAAAAAACAGCTGGAGCTCCACAAGTGTTCTGGGAGGCATATGCTAACGAGCTTAACGGGAAAACAACAGCAGCAACACGCATTCTGCTACACACTCAAGGGCCATTCAGATATTAGATGTAAAAAAACAAACGCAGTTGATTTACCAAACTCCATGCTCCTTTCTTTGTTGACAAAGAGTTTAATCCCAGTTAAATCCCAACTCACAAATCAGTTTCTCCTACTTCAGCCATTGAGTGTTAAAAAAACAAAGCTAGGTAAAAAAAATAATAACCAAGCAAAATGCAAAAGATTTCATAATTTCTTCCATATCTTTCAATTTGAACTCTCACTACTCCGACTAAGCCTCTGCTGTTAAATTTCGTTTCACGATAGTCACGTGCTCGCCCACTGACCAATCACAGCACACTCTGCACCTCACTGCAGAGCTGCACATGGAAACTGAGCTGCAGGTAATGCTGATGTAGTTGTAGGCCAGCTAGAAGTCTCTGACATGTCAAAGGATACGCCCAACATGTCAAACTAAAGATCTGATTGGTTGAAGACTATGACAATCAACAATATCGTCCCCATTCAATTAAACTGCACATGGATACACGTGTGAGTCTGCAGGCCTGGGCCTCTGTTCTTACCTAGAGACACAGAGGTGAAATCTGATTGGATAAAAGCTCTACTTAAAACAAGCTGCACTGGAAGCAGAGCAACTGAGGAAGACAGTAGCTGTGCAATGAGAAAATAAGATGATGGGGAAAATATTTTTATAAATTATAATACATGTGGTGTATTCAAGAAAAATTATTAAATTATAAAATAGCTATAGCTTTGTGATTCTGTTTAGGCCAGCAGAGAAGGCCTTGCAGGCCCTGACGGCCCACCACTCACATCAACATGCTAATAACAAGCGTGTGCCAACATGCTAATGTTTACCAGTGTGATAGCATGCTAACATTAGCTAATTAGCACTGAGCAGAAAGCACAGCTAATAGGCCCATGCTAATGCAATTTGTTTTGCAGGTATTTGGTCATCAATGACATCAGTAATGTTATTTGAATTGATTCTCTGGGGACCTTAGATATCTGTCGGCGTTAAAAGTAAAGTCAGGGGATCTTTAAATCTTTAAGGACTTATGTCATCATTCTGTCAACTAGCATGTGAATAAATACCTAACTCCTAAAACGAAATGTCATCAGAGACAGCCATAAACAATCATTATTGATTCGGAGGCCTTCAGAGAATTCAATGTCTTTCTTCTATTTCAGCAAATAATTTGGAAACTGACCATTGGTGCTTGGACCAGTGCAGTGCACCCAACCCCCTCAGAGAAAGATGTATTTCATGTCCTATGACTAATAAACAAGTGCACTCACTGGTGTTGAGTGAAGTTATGGTGCAGGATAACAGCTGGAGGCACATTTTATGTGCCTTTTTTTTAAGTAGGAGGACTTATATATGCTTCTTCTGGCGTTTATCAAAGTGACTTTAAATGGCCATTCAAATTTGCTCTGTATTGTACTGCCGTCAGTTATATTGATGGCAAGCATCCTTCAAGTCGTCTGAACTGGGCAGAGATGGGGAAGAGAATGCAAAATGGTCGCCTCCTACAACCACTTCCCATCAGCAGCCACGCTTGCCTGTGCCCATAGCTAACGGGGGGTGCCTTGCTCGGTGATCGTTGTCATTTATTCCTGTCGGGTCCGATCCCGCTGGGGCCTCGGCTATGCCAAACGTGATGAATGCTGCATCGCCAGAGCTGCTGATTATAAATGTGTCTAACCTTCCAGCACTGAGGAGGAGGAGATGGGTGGAAATGAGGCAGGAGTTATGTATGAAACTGCTGTGGAGTGTAATCGTTTGGATTTTGGTACGTTCACAGACACTTCTAAAAGTGCTACTTTAAACACGGGGCACGGGGATTATGGTCTAAGGGGAATTTATTACATGGATTTTGACTTTTAACTCATAGGACCCTAGCCCTATTTTTAGGCCTCTGCTCGAAAATTGCATAGCC
>NW_022283413.1:0-5704 GCF_004355925.1 Anarrhichthys ocellatus
CTTCGATTGAGTGAAGCAGGCCAGCATAAATGGTCATAAAAATCAAAATTTTGATTTTCGGAGTCAGCTGTTGCATTGCTGTATACTAATTTTATATACTATATAACTAAATATTAACTATATATTCACTTTTCTTATCACTAAGAGTGTTCAATAATCCTAATAAATCAGTTTGACACCATTTTGAATAATTTTGAGCAGTTATGATGTGTCATATCTGTCATTCATAACAATAAATGGCTCATAATGTGTGTCTATGTGACTTTGGTAAGGCCGATTTACTCGTGTGAGACATTTTTAGATGCGGGATAGTCCAACGGGAGCCATGCAGGGGTGTTTGATCGTATCCGGGTCTGTTTACTGACTAAAAATCGCAAAATGCTGGGCGAACCTCCCTCTCTACATGGATTGCTCCACCCCACAGAATCGTCTGCCATTTTGTCATTCATTCTGCCAGCGCATTGATCTCACTCACAGACATGCAGCAGAACATGGCGGGCAGAGCTGTGCAAAAATCGGCTCGAATAAATCCGTTTTTCATCGCCAAAACGTAAGTTTTTTTCCCAATTATTTTTCTCGTGACCTGCGGCTGATGTTTGCATGCATACCCATAACTTTTGAACGGTTTGAAAGAGAGTAATTTGGACGCCGCTGTGCGTTTCCGGGTCGAATCGTGCCCCTCCTGCATGTGTTCATCCGCCATGTGCGATCCTGCTCCGTGATGAGAGAGCCATAGAGTGAGCATAGGTCGTCGATTTTTGGCCAAAATTGTGGCAAATCTTCTAGATATCTTCCAGATATGATATTAGTTCAGGTATAATTGTGTTTGCAGTGTTTACAATGGCTGGTATGATGATGTTGCTCGGACTTTTCCCGTTAATTCGATATTTAATATGTCTGGAGCAATAATCATATTTCTTTATGAAAAATGCTTTCTACGACACGCTGAATGCTGCACAATCTAAAACAGCCCCCCGTGGGGGGCTCTCAGGTCCTATGGGTTTTAACCCAATCTGACTCATCATGATCACATGATCTGTCATGGTTTGTGCTACGCCCCTTTGGTTGCTGCCACACCTGTAGTTCAGTTGCTATTATTCGGCCTCTGCTATCAATGGACTCTGTCGGCCCCCCTCGGACAAAATCAACACCAACTGCGGCGTGAGAAGAGTCCTTAGAGACGCATATATATCTATGATTTCTAGGCAGTTTTAAGAGCGTTTATTTGCGCTATATTTATTCTGATACCCCAGAAATGTGGCTCGGAGAAGAAGAAGTGTGGTTTTAAAGTACCTTGAATGCCTTTTTGACAATAGAATGCTTCAGACTTAATGGCAACAGTTAAGAAATGGTTTCCCCAGTTCGGTGTGGAATGAGTTGACTGGCCTCCACACACTGAGTCCCAAACCCCATCATCAGGCTTTGACATTAATTGGATTAGCTTGTCTTCCAACATCTGCGGCCGACCTTACAAATGCTATTGTGGCTGAATGAGAGCAAATCCCTGCAGCTGGGTTCCTAATGAACAAACGTCCCCTGGAGAGCGGATGCATTAAGAATTCCCGTGGTTTGGAACAGGACGTCCGTCAGTGTAACATTAGGGTGTTAACATGCTTTGTTACAAACCTTTTGCCCACATCGTTTACTTTGATAACCTCCAATTGACGTCTCAACACTAAATTCAATTGGCAGACTTTTTAATTTGAAATCTCAGATTAGAAGAGGTTTATCTCCGTGGGGTAATTAGGTAGATAAACACTGATTACACTGATTGATTTTCAATACAATTAGTGGAATGACATATAATGAGCACCTCCAACATCGAGGTATGTTACTGCTCTTAACTTGTTTTCCAAATGACATCCACATTTTAGGTAATCTGATTACTACAATACTGTTACATGCTTGTTACCATGTAAATAACAAGTGTGGCTAAGCGATCAATCTAATTTAACTTAACTACCTCTGAATTATGCAGCAATCTATTAGGGTTGCCCTCAGAGAGATCCCTGAATTGAGTCACGGCCAACAAGCTTTATATACACTCCCTCCTGACCACGGATTTGAGGTGCGACTTGACACTTGCGGCTAGCTGTTAATAGTTAGCTTCTATGGTAATTAAATTGGCGGCAGGCCAAATGGCAGTGACAGTGGATCATAAAATAGGGTGGCGCGGACGGCCGATGATTGTGAGCGAGAGCAGAGTGGCATGAAGAAAGGAGGTAATGGGATATACGGAGGATGTGCTTTTACTGCAAGGGGCCTTCGAGAAATAGTGTGGCAGTTAAACCGTTTGATCAACTTAGCGTTACTTAGCGTTTTCATTTTATCTCGTGTTTATTTTGGTAGGGACAAATACATATACATAGAGATTATCCAATGCAGTATTGTTAGCTACTGCTATTTTCTAATGCTTGTCCCCAAGGGCCTTTAAAAGAGAGAGTAATGGCTGCTGTGTCACCTATACGTCCACTCATTACAGCGGGTGACTGTACAAGAAAGCTACATTTTACACAACATTTGACAAACATTATTTCTTTCTCTATTGACGTGTATATATGGCATCACGGTCAGTTTCTTGTCTATAGGCTTTTCATATGGCTTTGCAAGAAAGCTCCATGCAGGCAGTTTATCACTCAAAGGGGGGGGGGGGGGCAGTTCAATGTGGACGTGATTCCTATTGATACTGGGCTGATGAATTGAGCATCTGGCTCAGGGGAATGAACTAAGGTGCCGGAAGGTGTCATGGTCTGGGAGCCATGGTGAGAGAGACTCTATTGTTTCCCTCGTGGTACCTGTGTTGAGAGAGAAGGAGACTGAATGAGGAAAAGGGGCGTGGTCTTTGTGTTGGACCAGTAGCGAGTAACTCCATCTGAAGCTTCACCCCGCGAGGGGGTGAACAGTGACACACACCCTCCTCCCCCCTCCTCAAGGTTGTAATTGGAGCAGACAGCAGTTGGCCAGGCCGGCCTGACTGACAGACAACAACAGTCCACACACCGACCAAACCACAACGTACACTGAGGAGTTCAAGTGAGCTGGAATTGAAAAAGAAGAACCAAAAAAAAAAGTTTGGAGTTATCGACTAAGTTTCTGCTTTGCGGAGGAGAGACCTGTTTGGTTCAGGAGGGCGCCATGAGAAGCCCGGATCTGTTCCTGCTGGCATGTTGTGTGGGCAGCCTCTGTGCATTGGGAGGTAAGGAACCAGCTGACACAATACACCATGTTATAGAGCTCCATGTCGGGATGTAACAACAGTACTTCTTAAATACTCACATGTCACATGTGGAATGCCACAATGAACAAAGAAAACAGCTGTTAATACCAGCTTTCACTACACAAACACACTATGGGTACATTTAACACATTATAACAAGACTAAAAGTCTTAGCTCTGTGCTTAACTTTAGCTAACATCAACCACTGGCGGGCCGTGCATTATATACCTGGGCCTTCACTGCTGTCTGCAGCTGAAACACCACCTTATAACCTCATTATGACGCCACAGCTACGGTTATTATTCGTTTCTAGGGCTGTAACCATACACGTATTCGTATTAAACCGTTCGGTACGAGGCTTACAAACCGAACAATACGTTTGAATAATACTTAAATTGTAGTAAATATAATGTTTTCTGTGCTCATGTAGGAGACAACGGTCTGTGTGACCTCTGAACCGGAACAAAAAAAATCACAACAAAAAACAGCTGGAGCTCCACAAGTGTTCTGGGAGGCATATGCTAACGAGCTTAACGGGAAAACAACAGCAGCAACACGCATTCTGCTACACACTCAAGGGCCATTCAGATATTAGATGTAAAAAAACAAACGCAGTTGATTTACCAAACTCCATGCTCCTTTCTTTGTTGACAAAGAGTTTAATCCCAGTTAAATCCCAACTCACAAATCAGTTTCTCCTACTTCAGCCATTGAGTGTTAAAAAAACAAAGCTAGGTAAAAAAAATAATAACCAAGCAAAATGCAAAAGATTTCATAATTTCTTCCATATCTTTCAATTTGAACTCTCACTACTCCGACTAAGCCTCTGCTGTTAAATTTCGTTTCACGATAGTCACGTGCTCGCCCACTGACCAATCACAGCACACTCTGCACCTCACTGCAGAGCTGCACATGGAAACTGAGCTGCAGGTAATGCTGATGTAGTTGTAGGCCAGCTAGAAGTCTCTGACATGTCAAAGGATACGCCCAACATGTCAAACTAAAGATCTGATTGGTTGAAGACTATGACAATCAACAATATCGTCCCCATTCAATTAAACTGCACATGGATACACGTGTGAGTCTGCAGGCCTGGGCCTCTGTTCTTACCTAGAGACACAGAGGTGAAATCTGATTGGATAAAAGCTCTACTTAAAACAAGCTGCACTGGAAGCAGAGCAACTGAGGAAGACAGTAGCTGTGCAATGAGAAAATAAGATGATGGGGAAAATATTTTTATAAATTATAATACATGTGGTGTATTCAAGAAAAATTATTAAATTATAAAATAGCTATAGCTTTGTGATTCTGTTTAGGCCAGCAGAGAAGGCCTTGCAGGCCCTGACGGCCCACCACTCACATCAACATGCTAATAACAAGCGTGTGCCAACATGCTAATGTTTACCAGTGTGATAGCATGCTAACATTAGCTAATTAGCACTGAGCAGAAAGCACAGCTAATAGGCCCATGCTAATGCAATTTGTTTTGCAGGTATTTGGTCATCAATGACATCAGTAATGTTATTTGAATTGATTCTCTGGGGACCTTAGATATCTGTCGGCGTTAAAAGTAAAGTCAGGGGATCTTTAAATCTTTAAGGACTTATGTCATCATTCTGTCAACTAGCATGTGAATAAATACCTAACTCCTAAAACGAAATGTCATCAGAGACAGCCATAAACAATCATTATTGATTCGGAGGCCTTCAGAGAATTCAATGTCTTTCTTCTATTTCAGCAAATAATTTGGAAACTGACCATTGGTGCTTGGACCAGTGCAGTGCACCCAACCCCCTCAGAGAAAGATGTATTTCATGTCCTATGACTAATAAACAAGTGCACTCACTGGTGTTGAGTGAAGTTATGGTGCAGGATAACAGCTGGAGGCACATTTTATGTGCCTTTTTTTTAAGTAGGAGGACTTATATATGCTTCTTCTGGCGTTTATCAAAGTGACTTTAAATGGCCATTCAAATTTGCTCTGTATTGTACTGCCGTCAGTTATATTGATGGCAAGCATCCTTCAAGTCGTCTGAACTGGGCAGAGATGGGGAAGAGAATGCAAAATGGTCGCCTCCTACAACCACTTCCCATCAGCAGCCACGCTTGCCTGTGCCCATAGCTAACGGGGGGTGCCTTGCTCGGTGATCGTTGTCATTTATTCCTGTCGGGTCCGATCCCGCTGGGGCCTCGGCTATGCCAAACGTGATGAATGCTGCATCGCCAGAGCTGCTGATTATAAATGTGTCTAACCTTCCAGCACTGAGGAGGAGGAGATGGGTGGAAATGAGGCAGGAGTTATGTATGAAACTGCTGTGGAGTGTAATCGTTTGGATTTTGGTACGTTCACAGACACTTCTAAAAGTGCTACTTTAAACACGGGGCACGGGGATTATGGTCTAAGGGGAATTTATTACATGGATTTTGACTTTTAACTCATAGGACCCTAGCCCTATTTTTAGGCCTCTGCTCGAAAATTGCATAGCC
>NW_022283414.1:0-5701 GCF_004355925.1 Anarrhichthys ocellatus
GCAAAATGTTTAACAACATTTCACCAGAAAAGTTTTTTTTTTTTTTTTAAAAAGAAAGAAGAAAAAAGGGACAGAGGAATGACAAAGATTAAAACCACAAGATGCTTTACTTTCACGATTTCTAATGCGTTGTCGAGGGAATAGGATTGTGCAACTGGTGCAACATGTTTTTGTCTGCCGTGTCGGTGTGTGTGCGCATGTGGACCCCGTCTAACTGGGCCCTTGTGGCAACCAGAGGCAGACCTGTCACTCCATGAATCACGGCCTGGGACTGAGGGCCTGCTGTGAGACATTAAGGGGCAAATGCGGTGTGAACCGTGAATGAGATCTTTAAAAACTTGTGCACCAAACTAAAATGAGATCTCTTTTATTAGCAAGACAGGAACCACTCTGGGCAGGGCAGACACACAACTCTCTCTCTCTCTCTCTCTCTCTCTCTCTCTCTCTCTCTCTCTCTCCTACGATTTCAGATTTCAGGTGGAAGAACATCAACACGGAGGATTGGTTACTGCTCTTGTCGGGGGGACGACCCTGTTCGACACAGTGCGACTCTGTTCAATCCAAAGAAAGCAAATATTGTATACAAACGTTTACGTATCTTTGGCATATGTTCAAGGTTTAGGTGTAGTACAAGACCACATCTCATCTGGAGGGGTAACGAAGCGAAATGAACGAGACTTCTTACTCGGCGGGCGACGAGGGAGGCGCTTCTTAAGCGCTGCCCCCAGACGTTCGTGACCACCAGGGTCAGTTTTCAGAGCCATGCCGAAACGGGGCTGCCGTTTGATGGAAATGTGGGGGGAACCCGCTTCAGCAGAACCAGACGTCGGCTGAGCAACCCGACCCCCCCGACTCCTGGGGGAACCCGCCAGGTTGGCTCAAACAGGAAACATTCTCCTCCTCCAGGAGACCGGTGAGATCAGAAACACACGCACGTCAGATGGGGAGGGGGCCACGTGTAAAAACCTGGTCTGATGAGGTCATACTTATTCTCCTTCTTGCTTTCCCTCTGAAGCGGCACGGAAAGATTTGAAGGTGGGATCTATCAGAGGACACACGGGGGATTGTAGGTGGAAGAACCGGAGTATCTATATATTTATTCACCCTCCCTTATAGAATTATCACGAGACCAAGGGAACATGACAAAAAATAAAAAATAAAAAGACAGCGAAGCTGTGGGAGCAGACAAATGGGACGGCTCTCGCCGCCACCTCTCCCTCCACGTACAGTGCGGATTTCACAAAAGAAGCATCCGGGGCCTGACACCTGGGGTCCCTGTGTACACAGTGGGGGCCCCCAATCCCCCCCACCCGCGTGAGAGCGAGACGGGAGATCCCCACCTCTGGCTCTCTTTGACAGCACCAGATTGATGAGGAGTGTTCGGTCAAAAGGCTCACAGGAAAGAAAAAAAGAATCAGTCCGAAGGCCTTTCGTCGCCTTGAGACACGCCCCTTTCCCGTCACTGAGACCGAGGGCTTGGACGAGACCGGCCCGTGATGACCGCCTCCGTGGATCTCAGAGGCATCCAGACCGACGGCTGTGATTAGAACTGGAAATTGAGTTCTGAAGTATGCTGTCAACTGTTCCTAAAATGTTGTTTTGAGTGACTTGTTCGCCCAATGCCGCAAATCACAAAGCCGGAAGTTTAAAAAGATATTCGCACATGTGCTGTCGCGCAACAAAAAAATGTGCTCACAGAGGCTTATCAGCTTTTCTTGCTCGTTTGTTGAGGCTACTATCTAACTGCTACTATGAGCCCACCTGTGCATTCAAACATCGTTTGAGACTAAACAAATAAAACCTTGCAGATCCTCGCCAAAAGGCTGTCCATAAAAAGTCCTGGACTTTATCGATTGGCCCCGATTGCCTCTTATGGGATTGGACATGTTTTAATTGTGACTTCCCCGAGAGACCTGCCGAGACATTACCTCACTGTTGTTGTGAAAGTTGATTAGCTAGGCTTTATGTAAATAACAGTGCCGTATATATATTTATATACCACCGAAGACAGCCAGGCTGCTTGAAAAAAACATACCTGTGCTTGTGTAAGGACAGGCCAGGTCCATAACTATAACTTAGTAGCATTTAGCCTCGTGTAAATGACGGGGGAGGTGAAGCTAGTTGTAAAGGGAAAGAAATACAGCAGTTCCTTTTTCTCCAATCTTTTCCCAGGCTGCATGTGTGTGGTATGCTTAAAGTCACACCCAACACATGAGGCCTAACCAACACTGCCGTATTGCATACCGACGCATGATATCCGTGGAACGACGTGCTGCATAAACAAAGAAAGATCAAGCAGGTTTTCGGCCACTGCAAGCTGAGGGGTTCAGTTGGAGTTGAACAATTTGGAAGAAAAACTGTTCTGTCGTTGAGTCGGAACCCATCACTACTGCAAAAATATAAATACAAATCACCTGACGTAGTTGGACTGAATGGGAGTCAGGCTCTTTTTTAGCAAACCACTTTGTATTTTTAGAGGTAATAAATGTGGGTTAGAGGGAAGCCGCTGCCGCCGCAGCAGCAGCAGCAGCAGCAGGCCGGTTCGTGTTTCACTCCCGTACTCACCCGGCTACTGCCAAGACACCACAGGGAAGGGAAAAATGGCCAGCGGCGTGACAGCATGTTCCCAAATTGAGGTGCCCCGACAAGCTCACACAAGTTTCTATGCTGCGGTTTTCTTCCTCGATTCAGTTTTGACATAGCTGCCAAACACGTCAAAGGATACATGCAGCATGTGGTCTACCAATATTACTGCTGAATGCTATTTTGGTTTCGAAGAATGATGTGCTGCGTGAAGGTGCAGGTTTGATTTTTTATGTTTTTTTGCTTGGGAACATATATAAATAGTAATAGTGCTGTAAAGCATCTGAACATTCACCCATTCGACACATACATTCATTGTTCTTTGGGAGCTATTTGGGAGTTGAGCATGTTGCCCATGGACACTTCCATGGGCAACATGGGCAAATTTAGGTATTTGATTATCCAAACTCAGTGGCGGGCCGTGCATTTTATACCTGGGCCTTCAGTGCTGTCCTGCAGCTGAAACACCACCTAATAATCTGATTATGACACGCAACCTACGGTTATTTGTTTCTAGGGGTGACAATACACGTATTCGTATTAAACCGTTCCGTACGATGATTACGAACCGAACAATACGTTTGAATAATACTAGTGCGTTTCTCCTCCTTCAGCCATTGAGTGTTAAAAGAACAAAGCTAGGTAAAAAAAAAATAAAAAATCTACACCAAGCAAAATGCAAAAAATTTCAGAATTTCTTCCATATCTTTCAATTTGAACTCTTACTACTCCGACTAAGCCTCTGATGGCTACTATAAGTTTCGTTTCACAATAGGTACGTGCTCGCCCACTGACCAATCACAGCACACGCTGTACCTTACTGCAGTGCTGCACCTTAAAACTGAGCTGCCCGTTAATGCTGACGTACTTGTAGGCCAGCTAGCAGGCTCTGGCATGTCAAAGAATACGCCCAACATGTCAAACTAAAGATCTGATTGGTTGAAGACTATGACAATCAACAATATCGTCCCCATTCACTTAAACTGCACATGGATGCACTTGTGAGTCTGCAGGCCTCGGGCCTCTCTTCTTACCTAGAGACACAGAGGTGAAATCTGATTGGATAAAAGCTCTACTTAAAACAAGCTGCACTGGAAGCAGAGCAACTGAGGAAGACAGTAGCTGTGCAATGAGAAAATAAGATAATGGGAAAAATATTTTTATAAATTATAATACATGTATAAAATAGCTATAACTTTGTGATTCTGTTTAGGGCAGCAGAGAAGGCCTTGCTGGCCCTGACGGCCCACCACTGTCCAAACTTATTTAAACATATGTAAAAAATACCAAATATGAGAAATGTAACAACAATTATGAACAAGACATGAATTTTCCCATTCAAACCAATGGTGCAGCCATAAAAAAAATATATATAAATGAAATAGTATTGAGTCCTGGAGCAAGCAGACAGAATACAACGTGTATGTCAAAAACTATGGGGGAAAAGTTGACCGACAAAGGTATTCAAGGAAATACTTCTACTCCCCAGTGGTCATCAGTGATTGACTTCTCTCATCAGCATCATTACTGCCAGTGAAAACCTCCAACAGCACATAAGGCCTACACATGAACTGGGGGGGGGGCAGAGGACCGTGTCCTTGCTCAACGTGCCCGTGTTGCGGCACACTTCCTCTTGAAAGGTAGGTTACACTTCAACCGATACGCTTGAACTGTTTGCACTTGGCCCAGCGATGGCGTTAATGAGGGTAATAATGCCTGTTAAAAGCGGCGGTATCACATTTGCCTCCTGGCATTTCCAATCGCTGGGCACACCAAAAAAACATGACTTCCTCCCTGGCTGCCAATTTACACAAGCTGGGGCATCTTGATTTCCCAGCAACAGTGGGGCTAGTGAAGGAAATAGGAGGAGAAAAAAGGAAAGGACATCCGAGACACTTAGCTCTGGGAGTCATCGTCACCGCAGACAGAAGGACACGGACGAGCAAGCGGCTCTTTTTTTTTTTATTTTTCCAGACCAAGTGTCGGGACAACACTTGTGTGCATGGCTCACTCCTGACCTTTTGAAAATGACAGTACTTTATATGGGCGTCCCGACGGAGGAGCGGCGCTAACAGATATGTGTGTAATACACACCGGGCCACAGTCATAACACGGTGCCTGCAAACTGGGGGGGGGGGCATGCAGGGGGGGCAGTCCCGTCAGGGGATGGAAGGAAGGGTAGAGGGGGAGCAGGGAGGGCAGGGGGTGGAAGGTGGATGGGGGTGGAAGGGGCACATTCATTCATCTTCATTCATCTTCTCCATCCTCCCACCCCTCAGTTGTTGTTGTTGTTTGCCACTTTGAAGCCGGGGGCAGGGGGTGCACGGTGGGACACAGTGTGGCTCGGTAAAGTGTGTGAGTGTGTGTGCGCGCTGCATGCCATTCTCGTTAAGGGGCGAGAGAGACATGCTAGACACACAAGGCCGCTAGCTGCACTCTGCACCGTGCTTCGGGCCTGAGGTTTCCGCTCGACAAAAACCGCCCGCCAGCCTTTATTTCTGCTCCATAACGAGATGCATATTTCGGAGCAAGAACTCCGGTACATCAAGGCCCCCTGATGTTTTTGATAACGCCTACTCCACCAACCTCCTAACCGCCGCCATTGCTGCTCTCCTCGCACAATCCCCCCCGGGGGGCGCACACGAGGCGATACCTGAGGTGCGGTGCCCGTCAGCCGGATCTCTCAAAACCTTAATTGTAAGACGAAGCAAACAGAATGCAGATTGGGCGGTGTGGTGTGCTTTTAACCATGGCCGCCCGCAGGTGATGAAACGCAAGATTTACTACACTGCAAAAAAGAAAGAAAAAAAAGATGGCCAACTAAGGACACTAAACAGGTGGCATTCATTACCCTCCACATCAGAAATAGATCCCTGTGCAAACGCAGACACCTACACACAGACAGACAGACAGACCTACACACAGACAGACAGACAGACACACCTACACACCTACAGACAGACAGACACACCTACACACCTACACACACACCTACACACCTACACACACACCTACAGACAGACAGACACACCTACAGACAGACAGACACACCTACAGACAGACAGACACACCTACAGACAGACAGACAGACAGACAGACAGACAGACAGACAGACAGA
>NW_022283415.1:0-5700 GCF_004355925.1 Anarrhichthys ocellatus
GCAAAATGTTTAACAACATTTCACCAGAAAAGTTTTTTTTTTTTTTTAAAAAGAAAGAAGAAAAAAGGGACAGAGGAATGACAAAGATTAAAACCACAAGATGCTTTACTTTCACGATTTCTAATGCGTTGTCGAGGGAATAGGATTGTGCAACTGGTGCAACATGTTTTTGTCTGCCGTGTCGGTGTGTGTGCGCATGTGGACCCCGTCTAACTGGGCCCTTGTGGCAACCAGAGGCAGACCTGTCACTCCATGAATCACGGCCTGGGACTGAGGGCCTGCTGTGAGACATTAAGGGACAAATGCGGTGTGAACCGTGAATGAGATCTTTAAAAACTTGTGCACCAAACTAAAATGAGATCTCTTTTATTAGCAAGACAGGAACCACTCTGGGCAGGGCAGACACACAACTCTCTCTCTCTCTCTCTCTCTCTCTCTCTCTCTCTCTCTCTCTCTCCTACGATTTCAGATTTCAGGTGGAAGAACATCAACACGGAGGATTGGTTACTGCTCTTGTCGGGGGGACGACCCTGTTCGACACAGTGCGACTCTGTTCAATCCAAAGAAAGCAAATATTGTATACAAACGTTTACGTATCTTTGGCATATGTTCAAGGTTTAGGTGTAGTACAAGACCACATCTCATCTGGAGGGGTAACGAAGCGAAATGAACGAGACTTCTTACTCGGCGGGCGACGAGGGAGGCGCTTCTTAAGCGCTGCCCCCAGACGTTCGTGACCACCAGGGTCAGTTTTCAGAGCCATGCCGAAACGGGGCTGCCGTTTGATGGAAATGTGGGGGGAACCCGCTTCAGCAGAACCAGACGTCGGCTGAGCAACCCGACCCCCCCGACTCCTGGGGGAACCCGCCAGGTTGGCTCAAACAGGAAACATTCTCCTCCTCCAGGAGACCGGTGAGATCAGAAACACACGCACGTCAGATGGGGAGGGGGCCACGTGTAAAAACCTGGTCTGATGAGGTCATACTTATTCTCCTTCTTGCTTTCCCTCTGAAGCGGCACGGAAAGATTTGAAGGTGGGATCTATCAGAGGACACACGGGGGATTGTAGGTGGAAGAACCGGAGTATCTATATATTTATTCACCCTCCCTTATAGAATTATCACGAGACCAAGGGAACATGACAAAAAATAAAAAATAAAAAGACAGCGAAGCTGTGGGAGCAGACAAATGGGACGGCTCTCGCCGCCACCTCTCCCTCCACGTACAGTGCGGATTTCACAAAAGAAGCATCCGGGGCCTGACACCTGGGGTCCCTGTGTACACAGTGGGGGCCCCCAATCCCCCCCACCCGCGTGAGAGCGAGACGGGAGATCCCCACCTCTGGCTCTCTTTGACAGCACCAGATTGATGAGGAGTGTTCGGTCAAAAGGCTCACAGGAAAGAAAAAAAGAATCAGTCCGAAGGCCTTTCGTCGCCTTGAGACACGCCCCTTTCCCGTCACTGAGACCGAGGGCTTGGACGAGACCGGCCCGTGATGACCGCCTCCGTGGATCTCAGAGGCATCCAGACCGACGGCTGTGATTAGAACTGGAAATTGAGTTCTGAAGTATGCTGTCAACTGTTCCTAAAATGTTGTTTTGAGTGACTTGTTCGCCCAATGCCGCAAATCACAAAGCCGGAAGTTTAAAAAGATATTCGCACATGTGCTGTCGCGCAACAAAAAAATGTGCTCACAGAGGCTTATCAGCTTTTCTTGCTCGTTTGTTGAGGCTACTATCTAACTGCTACTATGAGCCCACCTGTGCATTCAAACATCGTTTGAGACTAAACAAATAAAACCTTGCAGATCCTCGCCAAAAGGCTGTCCATAAAAAGTCCTGGACTTTATCGATTGGCCCCGATTGCCTCTTATGGGATTGGACATGTTTTAATTGTGACTTCCCCGAGAGACCTGCCGAGACATTACCTCACTGTTGTTGTGAAAGTTGATTAGCTAGGCTTTATGTAAATAACAGTGCCGTATATATATTTATATACCACCGAAGACAGCCAGGCTGCTTGAAAAAAACATACCTGTGCTTGTGTAAGGACAGGCCAGGTCCATAACTATAACTTAGTAGCATTTAGCCTCGTGTAAATGACGGGGGAGGTGAAGCTAGTTGTAAAGGGAAAGAAATACAGCAGTTCCTTTTTCTCCAATCTTTTCCCAGGCTGCATGTGTGTGGTATGCTTAAAGTCACACCCAACACATGAGGCCTAACCAACACTGCCGTATTGCATACCGACGCATGATATCCGTGGAACGACGTGCTGCATAAACAAAGAAAGATCAAGCAGGTTTTCGGCCACTGCAAGCTGAGGGGTTCAGTTGGAGTTGAACAATTTGGAAGAAAAACTGTTCTGTCGTTGAGTCGGAACCCATCACTACTGCAAAAATATAAATACAAATCACCTGACGTAGTTGGACTGAATGGGAGTCAGGCTCTTTTTTAGCAAACCACTTTGTATTTTTAGAGGTAATAAATGTGGGTTAGAGGGAAGCCGCTGCCGCCGCAGCAGCAGCAGCAGCAGCAGGCCGGTTCGTGTTTCACTCCCGTACTCACCCGGCTACTGCCAAGACACCACAGGGAAGGGAAAAATGGCCAGCGGCGTGACAGCATGTTCCCAAATTGAGGTGCCCCGACAAGCTCACACAAGTTTCTATGCTGCGGTTTTCTTCCTCGATTCAGTTTTGACATAGCTGCCAAACACGTCAAAGGATACATGCAGCATGTGGTCTACCAATATTACTGCTGAATGCTATTTTGGTTTCGAAGAATGATGTGCTGCGTGAAGGTGCAGGTTTGATTTTTTATGTTTTTTTGCTTGGGAACATATATAAATAGTAATAGTGCTGTAAAGCATCTGAACATTCACCCATTCGACACATACATTCATTGTTCTTTGGGAGCTATTTGGGAGTTGAGCATGTTGCCCATGGACACTTCCATGGGCAACATGGGCAAATTTAGGTATTTGATTATCCAAACTCAGTGGCGGGCCGTGCATTTTATACCTGGGCCTTCAGTGCTGTCCTGCAGCTGAAACACCACCTAATAATCTGATTATGACACGCAACCTACGGTTATTTGTTTCTAGGGGTGACAATACACGTATTCGTATTAAACCGTTCCGTACGATGATTACGAACCGAACAATACGTTTGAATAATACTAGTGCGTTTCTCCTCCTTCAGCCATTGAGTGTTAAAAGAACAAAGCTAGGTAAAAAAAAAATAAAAAATCTACACCAAGCAAAATGCAAAAAATTTCAGAATTTCTTCCATATCTTTCAATTTGAACTCTTACTACTCCGACTAAGCCTCTGATGGCTACTATAAGTTTCGTTTCACAATAGGTACGTGCTCGCCCACTGACCAATCACAGCACACGCTGTACCTTACTGCAGTGCTGCACCTTAAAACTGAGCTGCCCGTTAATGCTGACGTACTTGTAGGCCAGCTAGCAGGCTCTGGCATGTCAAAGAATACGCCCAACATGTCAAACTAAAGATCTGATTGGTTGAAGACTATGACAATCAACAATATCGTCCCCATTCACTTAAACTGCACATGGATGCACTTGTGAGTCTGCAGGCCTCGGGCCTCTCTTCTTACCTAGAGACACAGAGGTGAAATCTGATTGGATAAAAGCTCTACTTAAAACAAGCTGCACTGGAAGCAGAGCAACTGAGGAAGACAGTAGCTGTGCAATGAGAAAATAAGATAATGGGAAAAATATTTTTATAAATTATAATACATGTATAAAATAGCTATAACTTTGTGATTCTGTTTAGGGCAGCAGAGAAGGCCTTGCTGGCCCTGACGGCCCACCACTGTCCAAACTTATTTAAACATATGTAAAAAATACCAAATATGAGAAATGTAACAACAATTATGAACAAGACATGAATTTTCCCATTCAAACCAATGGTGCAGCCATAAAAAAAATATATATAAATGAAATAGTATTGAGTCCTGGAGCAAGCAGACAGAATACAACGTGTATGTCAAAAACTATGGGGGAAAAGTTGACCGACAAAGGTATTCAAGGAAATACTTCTACTCCCCAGTGGTCATCAGTGATTGACTTCTCTCATCAGCATCATTACTGCCAGTGAAAACCTCCAACAGCACATAAGGCCTACACATGAACTGGGGGGGGGGCAGAGGACCGTGTCCTTGCTCAACGTGCCCGTGTTGCGGCACACTTCCTCTTGAAAGGTAGGTTACACTTCAACCGATACGCTTGAACTGTTTGCACTTGGCCCAGCGATGGCGTTAATGAGGGTAATAATGCCTGTTAAAAGCGGCGGTATCACATTTGCCTCCTGGCATTTCCAATCGCTGGGCACACCAAAAAAACATGACTTCCTCCCTGGCTGCCAATTTACACAAGCTGGGGCATCTTGATTTCCCAGCAACAGTGGGGCTAGTGAAGGAAATAGGAGGAGAAAAAAGGAAAGGACATCCGAGACACTTAGCTCTGGGAGTCATCGTCACCGCAGACAGAAGGACACGGACGAGCAAGCGGCTCTTTTTTTTTTTATTTTTCCAGACCAAGTGTCGGGACAACACTTGTGTGCATGGCTCACTCCTGACCTTTTGAAAATGACAGTACTTTATATGGGCGTCCCGACGGAGGAGCGGCGCTAACAGATATGTGTGTAATACACACCGGGCCACAGTCATAACACGGTGCCTGCAAACTGGGGGGGGGGGCATGCAGGGGGGGCAGTCCCGTCAGGGGATGGAAGGAAGGGTAGAGGGGGAGCAGGGAGGGCAGGGGGTGGAAGGTGGATGGGGGTGGAAGGGGCACATTCATTCATCTTCATTCATCTTCTCCATCCTCCCACCCCTCAGTTGTTGTTGTTGTTTGCCACTTTGAAGCCGGGGGCAGGGGGTGCACGGTGGGACACAGTGTGGCTCGGTAAAGTGTGTGAGTGTGTGTGCGCGCTGCATGCCATTCTCGTTAAGGGGCGAGAGAGACATGCTAGACACACAAGGCCGCTAGCTGCACTCTGCACCGTGCTTCGGGCCTGAGGTTTCCGCTCGACAAAAACCGCCCGCCAGCCTTTATTTCTGCTCCATAACGAGATGCATATTTCGGAGCAAGAACTCCGGTACATCAAGGCCCCCTGATGTTTTTGATAACGCCTACTCCACCAACCTCCTAACCGCCGCCATTGCTGCTCTCCTCGCACAATCCCCCCCGGGGGGCGCACACGAGGCGATACCTGAGGTGCGGTGCCCGTCAGCCGGATCTCTCAAAACCTTAATTGTAAGACGAAGCAAACAGAATGCAGATTGGGCGGTGTGGTGTGCTTTTAACCATGGCCGCCCGCAGGTGATGAAACGCAAGATTTACTACACTGCAAAAAAGAAAGAAAAAAAAGATGGCCAACTAAGGACACTAAACAGGTGGCATTCATTACCCTCCACATCAGAAATAGATCCCTGTGCAAACGCAGACACCTACACACAGACAGACAGACAGACCTACACACAGACAGACAGACAGACACACCTACACACCTACAGACAGACAGACACACCTACACACCTACACACACACCTACACACCTACACACACACCTACAGACAGACAGACACACCTACAGACAGACAGACACACCTACAGACAGACAGACACACCTACAGACAGACAGACAGACAGACAGACAGACAGACAGACAGACAGA
>NW_022283416.1:0-5700 GCF_004355925.1 Anarrhichthys ocellatus
ATGAAGCTTTGACTTCACTTAAAGAACCGGAGGTTGCCATCTTATCCTCTAGGAGCTGGTTAGCGTAGCTTAGTACAAAGACTAGAAACAGTCCAAAACATAAATATATTCAATTTACAATGATGATAAAACGGAACAAATCTTCACATTTAAGAAGTTGGAAGTATTTGCTATTTTTGTTGTATAATCATCTCATAATAATTACCATGCCGGTCACAATATGCTAATTACGTCATATTGTATTCATGACATTTGAATGGACTTAACCTAAGACCTCGTTCAAACATTAACATAATGATGATTACATGCCTCCATTGCTGCCTGACGTGTATTATGAGAGAAGGCTGGTCATTCTCATTCTTACCGAATCCCCTGAAAGCACCAAAGCCTGATGGCTTTTATATTGAGTGTCCTTGATCTGTATCTGAGGCTGAGGTGAGGAATGAGATATTCTCCGTGATTTAACTCCTCTTTTATATATCCCCGGCTGCAGCTATAACATCTTAAACACCCTCTAATTCTGCTGCCGGCTCAGACAATGAAGCGGTTGACTCTTATGTGGGTGTGAGTGGCCTTCAAGGTGGAAAAAACAAAGTCACCGCTTCACAACAGTCAGAGGCATAGTTAAGTTTGAGTGAAGGCGCAAGGACAGCGGAGAAGTTAGTGTTTTTACTGTGAAAACATGTTTGCCTTCATAGACGCCTCCGCCAACTCTCTTTCTGTTTAGATGACCTTTGAAAATGTTTAATAGCTAGTTATGTTGTTTGTGCAGTCGGAGCTCAGAGCCGCGAGTATTTATTCACTTTCCTGTGAAGAAAGATCATTGTCGTTAATTTAGTTTTCATGCATTGGAGAATCCCTGCAGTGCTTTTTCATAGAGCTGCACCATGAATCACCACATGCAGCAGATACAGGAGGCCACAGGTGAGTCACAGGCCAATGTAGTACAACACGAGTCAGCTGTGGTGAATCAACATGTTGCACTTTAAAAAATAATAATACTAAAGCTTTTATTTGTATAAAATACTAAGCAGAATCTAATGGGGAAATCTGAAAATGGGGATTCCAGCAACTGGATCTGAACGTGAAATATCACGTTCATGCAGAATATATTATAATGAATCTTCTGCCTTCAGTGTGCATCAAGTATTTACTGTATAATTGAGTAATCAGCTTGATTGCAACCTTTGCAACGGATATTTTATTGCACAAAGACAGGAAACCACCTACCTGCTCCCCTAAAGCTCACTGATTAATTATTTACCAAACAGATATGAGAGCGCAATCAACCTTATTTCTATTTATTTTGTTTTGTTTGATTTGATTTTATACTCAACATGTTAATGAATGGTTGTTTTCCAAATGTTTAATATGTTATTATTAAAGTTTATGGTCTCAATCTCTAGTTTCAAGTCTTCTTCAATACAGCATGATGTTCATTTAGTAAATTATGGTCCATTTAGAGTCAAACAGACCATAAAGCAGGGGATGCCCGTCCCCATCTTGGTGTTTGCCCGCCCCATCTTGTATTGGCCATATGCTTGGAGATAATCCGAAGATGATGCTATCATTTAAGATAATGCTTCACAGGAACTTTCACAAAGTTTTCACAGCCGTACTTCTACTCCTCCAACTAATGTATTTATTTGAACTCAAACATGATCTTTTTACTCAACCTAACCAAGTATTGTTTGCCTAAATGTAAATGAGAATACAGTTTCAAAACAAAAGCACCAAAATCGTTAACAACACGGTAACATTGATGTTCACGTGAAACTTAAGCTTCTTAAAAATCCTCAGTTCGTAAAGAGCTCAGAAGACGTTTTGTAAATAACTTCTCCTTTTACCAGGAAGGGGAAATTCTTAGAAAACGTCATCATTCTAAGAATTTTCTCACATATTCCCCATGAATAAGATCCCTGTTGAATAATCTGCATGTTCTTCAGGCTGATGGCTTGAGGAATAAAAGACTTCTTGTATCTTCAGAGGTCTATTCCTCCGGGTCAGGCTGAGCCAATGAGAACTTTCCTGTTAAGTAGTTTCCACTTTTGTTGAGATGTTGAGACCTTTTCCACGATTCCACCGCTTGTTTATTAACTCGATATTTCATCTTTAAGATTCTGTCATTAATCAACTTTTTATATCTTTGTCCATATTATTTTTGTGGCTATTTCTGTTGATTATCAACTGCTCAGAGTGAAGAAAGATTTTTCACTTCTCAGTTTCTGTTCAGGTGAAACAAAACGAGTTTTAACAATTTAATTAATGAGATCAGTGGTGGACAGAGACTGGCTAGCTGTTTCTACCTGTTTCCAGTCTTTGTGCTAAGCTACGCTAACATATTCATCATGCAGACAACTCGATCTTCCTGTCGTCTATCTTTAATATTGAACTATTTCTTTGTCTTGTGTTTTCCTCCAGCACAAAAAAATAAAAGTTAATTTCAGAGCGTCAGACTTTAAGAGAAGCTGCTGGCTCTTGTCCTAACAACAGAACTAGAACTCTCTCTCATATATATGTTTAATCTCCACCTGCTGAAGGCTGTAAGATTACCGTACATTCCTGCAGCCGACGGAGATAACTCCGACTTCTAAACAGAAAAATAAAGCAGCCGTGATTCATTCGTGTTCCTTCAAACTACAGCTGGAAGTACTGGGATGTTCCATCTCTGTAAACACATTCCTTACTCATTAGCAACACACTGATCTTCTGGTGTCTGCTTTGGGTTAAGAGAATACAACAAAGGGATTCATCCATGTTGTAGTAATTTACTTCCAATCAAAATCCTGATTAACACGATAGTAACTGCAGGAAATGAACACAGAATGTGTTTATTGTCTTGGCTTTCCTTTAACACTGACTTTTTGTGAATTATGGCTCATTTGACTTCCTTGTGGCCTCGAGATAAATATAAAGTGAGGTTGATCATAACTTTTGTGCGTCTGTCAGTGAGCTGTGTCGGATTCCCAAAACATGTGAACATTATTTTTTTTAAAAGGCTCCTGAAGCAGCTGCTGACAACGAAGGGAACATGTTCATGTTTGTGATTTAAGATAAAATCATGAAGTGTTTAAAAGCTTAAAGTAGCTCAGAGAGGTCAGACAATCAGACTGATGTTCAACAAATGTAATGTAACCCTAACCCTATACATGCATAAAGAGGATTCTATTTCAATTAAAATTGGTGCTAAATGTAGAATTATCAAATCACAGTGATTATTAGTTGTGTCAGTGGACAGGACCTTTATTAAAGGTGTAAGAACTCTACTGTTGGAGCACATTTGTGACTTTAATTTAAGAGAATTTGATTGTTTCCTCCCAAAATGTATGACTTTATAATCTCAGAATCATTTCAAAACATCTTAGTACCTTTTATCTGACCCCTCCCCCGACTGTGTACTTTTAGTTTTTACCCACAATGACACTAACACAGTAGATGTAATGACACAGGCTGCTGGATATTTGATACCAGATACAATCTACCTAACAACACAATATTATACTTTGTTTCATGTGTAAAATCTGTGATGCAGTTTACATTTGTTTTTTAATATAATCTAATTTAATTTGTTCGTGATGTTCCTGTGAGCAGCCGAGGTGGAAATATAAGTACATTTACTCAAGTACTGTACAATTTTACTTCATATTTCTACTTTAATACCTCTCAGAGGGAAATATTGTATATTTTACTCCACTACATTTATTTGATAACTTATTTTGAGGATCATTTTACAGTCACACAGTTATTATTTTATACATTTTCAGTATTAAATAAATGTAAACAATGAGGATATCAACAACACAAGAGTCAAACTTTGAATGTAGAAGATGGTCCTCACATCTAACCACTAGGTGGAGACAAATAGCCACGAATGGAAACTCATTTTAAAAACTGTCTTTTGAGCTGATGAGGAATCAGTCTGATTGTAATGTGATAGATACAATGCTTCCAATGGTCTCATTTAAAGTATCTAATCCATCCATTCAAACTTCATAGGCTGCAATTTCACTCAGGTGAAAGACTTGACTAGGACTCTTGAGACTTGACTTGGACTTGTCCCTCTAATGCTGCGTTATTGAGTGTTGGTGGAGCTGCTACTATGTTAGCATAGCCTAGCACCGCTCCATCAGAGCTCCATTGAGAAGACAAGTAGCCTACGAATCGGCATCATCACGTGGTTATTTCGGAGTCCCTTTTTGTCGGTTTATTGCCGTTAAATCACAGCCAGATCAGTTTGTTTAGTGTTCATACAGCTGCAGTAAACAGCGACGTGTGGCTCACTAGACACAGTGAACACACTTTGATAAAATCCACGGAGCTCCTCTGGACAATGTTATGAACCAGACATGAGGCGTTTAGTTTCCCGGGATATCTGTGACTTCCACAACACGTACTGCAGAAATACAGCTTATTTTTTTCATGGTTAATGGCGGACAGTTGAACCGCCGAACAGCCCCCTCTCCGGCACGTCCAGCGCGATTCGCGCGAATGTACACAACTGGTCCCCGGCGAGACCGGCGGCGCGATTGACGCGAATATGCGGCGCGATGAATTCGCGTTATAAACAGGTAAATGTTTGGGACTACCAGGCCGGTGTATAACATGTTGTACATGTTCTTATTTTATTGCTTAAATTCTTTATTCAGCAACAGATTATTATTTTATTTGTTACCAACATTATTCAAAGTCAGGTGATCTCACTTCTTCTTCCATTCATTAATGTCCACGATGCTCTGTGACTCACTGGTCAACCTCGACTGTCAATCACGTCTCTGATCCCGCCTCCAGCGCGTACACACCCATTTCCTCACCGGCATTTAATTTACCGGTGGTTTTATCCTCACGCGCTTTCAGCCCACTCAGCCCAAGTGTGCGCGCGCGTGCACGTACGCTTGTGTGCGGCTGCATGCGTGAAAGGTTACGGCGAGGTGAAAGATAACATCAAACACCAGTGAAGTGTGTGTGTGTGTGTGTGTGTGAGAGTGTGTGGGCGTGTGCCCGGCTGTCCTTGCCTCCTTGCGGACCGGTGCATACGTGTGTGATTGCATGTTTGCACGAGCTTCACGGAAAGAAACCGCAAATTATGTTGCAGCTTTTTATTTGATTATTTTTTTAGGGTTTGTGCGGGTCCTCGCGACAGTCACGTGTGGGTAATTTCTCACTGAGTGTGCGTGATTTCTCACGCGCGTGCCCCCCCCCTCCCTCCTCTTGCTCCTCAGCGTGGAGGTGCGGGGCCACTACTAGCTGTGTTGTTGCGGCATTGGATGGATCTAACTAGCGTGTTTGCGGGTGAAGCCTCGGGCGGTGCACGTGGAGGGAAATAGACAGGGATTTGCTTCTTCTTCTTCTTCTCACCTGCCGGCCGGTCACCTTTACAGTGACGACATGTCAAACTCAAACAAAAGCAAGAAGGACAAAGAAATCCTCGCAGAATACGAGAGTCAAGTGAAAGGTGAGAGCATTTAAAAACATTTTGTAACATTTATACCTTTTTTTTTTTGCACGCGATCCGCTCGGTCACACCCACCTTTTTCTCACCTATGCACGCTCACGTAAACCAGCCAGCACGCGCACACACACACACACACCTGATCATTCAGGGTGTGTATGGGAGCTGACACCTCACGGTGAGACGTCAGGATTTCTGGGTTCATCCTGAGTGCTGCATGGCGCCAGAGAGGAGGAGGAGGGGGGGGGGGG
>NW_022283417.1:0-5700 GCF_004355925.1 Anarrhichthys ocellatus
GTGTGTGTGTGTGTGTGTGTGTGTGTGTGTAATAGCCACCTGCTTTCCAGAGATGGATGAGAGGACCTAATTGAAGCCATGTGTAGACTCGTAGAATGCTCTAGTCTCTACTGGTGATGAAGGAACAGAGCGAGTTAAATGTTTCTTTAACAAACTTAACAGACGGCAAAAAAAAAAAGGATTGAGCTAAACATCAAGCTTGAAACTCAAACATTTACATGAAACACGTTTCCAGTCTGAAGCGTTCCCACAGCATTGTGGAGCTGGCCTTTCCATTAGAGAACTACCATTGAGGTATCATTCCCAGAATACATCTGAAATATTAGCAATATAGACCTGATTTTTCCCCGTATAGCTCTGGTATTCCCAGTCTAGAAGTGACACTTCCAGTATAGAGTTAATGTAAGTAGTCGAGAGCTAAAACATTCCCAGTGTAGAGTTGGCTTTCCCAGTCTAGAGCGAGCATATCCAGGCTAGAGGTGTCTATTCCCAGTACATATTGGATACTTAGCGTCAAGAACTCTACTAAAGAGCTAACAACAGCAAACAAAGTATAATGGTATTACCAGTCTAGAGTGGACCATTCCCAATTTAGAGATGGTTTTCCCATTCAAGATGTGACAATTCCCAGAAAGTTAGAAGCAGTCTATAGATAAACCTGTTCCCAGTGTAGAGCTGGATTTCCCAGTCTAGAGCTGACCATTCCTTGTATACATCTGTTATTTCCAGTCTAGATGCAACAATTCCCAATACATAGCTGTATTACCAGAGGGAAACTGACCATTCACAGCTTCTAGTTGATTTCCCCAGTCTTGAGCAGACATTTCCATTCTATAACTGGCCCCTCCCAGTTCATATTTGGTACCTACCATCTAGAACTGACATTCCCAGTATATAGTTGGTATTCCCAGTCTAATATTTCTAGGTATTGATCTGGTATTCCGTTTACATTCCCAGTAGATGTAAATTCCAGTCCAAATTTGACCTGATGTAATATTCTCAGTCTAGATCTGTTAATCCAGAGTTGCCCAATTTGGAATTGATCAACCCAGTACACAGCTGCATTACCAGTTTAGATTTGATATTTTCAAAATAAAAGCTGATCCCAGATATTCCATATCCAAATTGTGACCTAATATTTCAGGTTTAGAGCTGCCATTCCCAAAGTCAACCTGACGACACCTGACCACTCCCAGTCTAGATGTGACAACTCCCAGTGTAGAGCTCACCATTCCCTGTCACGTCTGACTTCCCTCTCGTTCTCTCAGGGATCTGAACTACAACAGTCTGGTCGAGTTTCCGACGGCGATCCGCTCTCTGAGTCACCTGAAGGAACTGTGAGTCTGAAGCTTTGAAACTTTAGTAAATATCATGATACCAGGTTTTAAGTCTCAAAGAGGAAACAAGGCTTTTATTTAACGATCTAATATTGTTGAATTTAGACATCAGTCACAGGAGACAATTTACTGCAGAAAGAATACTTTCACTAAAGTACTTTAGCTGAAGTACTTCTTCCTCCAGTGTTTCACCTTTGAGGAAAACTACAAATCTCCGTTCTGTTTCCTGTTTAGCGGTTTCCACAGCAACAACATCCAGTCGATCCCGGAGCAGGCCTTCACGGGGAACCCGTCGCTCATCACCATGTTCGTACCTCACGACTCACCTCTCGGCCCGATTACAGCTCTGTGAGGAGTGAGACACGATGAACCTGTCTGTCTGCTCTCTGTTTGTTGTTTTTATAGATTCTTCTATGACAACCCGATCCAGTCTGTGGGACGATCCGCCTTCCAGAACCTGCCGGAGCTACGCACACTGTGAGAAACACTGAGATCAAAGGGAGAGTTTGCCACATTTTAAATGTGGATGTCCTGTCTCCTTGTCCCAACTCCTCGCCCTATATCCTCATCCTGTCTCCTCGTCCCGTATCCTCGTCCCGACTCCTCGTCCCGACTCCTCGTCCCGTCTCCTCGTCCCGACTCCTCGTCCCGACTCCTCGTCCCATCTCCCCGTCCCGTCCCCCCGTCCCGCCGTCCCGTCTCCCCGTCCCGACTCCCCGTCCCGTCTTCTCGTCCCGCTTCCTCGTCCCGACTCCTCGTCCCGTCTCCTCGTCCCGTCTCCTCGTCCCGTCTCCTCGTCCCGTCTCCCCGTCCCGTCTCTCCGTGCCGTCTCCTCGTCCCGTCTCCTCGTCCCGTCTCCTCATCCCAAGAGAGAGAGGCTGTGTCTGCATTAGCCGTGCAAAGGAATGCAATGCATCATGGGACCTGTAGTCCCTCTCGGCACGGCTCCACAAGCATGAACTCAGCTTTCCACGTCAACAAATGAGCTCTAGAGGAACTAATTGCTTTAATTTACCTTCAACTCTGATTGAACATCCACAGAAAAGATGCAGAATTTTCCCTTTTTAACTAAATAGATACTGAAATACAACAGATTATCTTAATATTTCTCCGTGTTTCCTCAAGCTCTCTGAACGGAGCAGCAGATCTCATCGAGTTTCCAGATCTGACGGGAACCGAGAGCCTGGAAAGCCTGTAAGACACACACACACACACACACACACACACACACACACACACACACACAGAGGAATGCTTTATATCTTCGTGTCTTGTGTGTTTTGAGAATCAAACTGCTGTTATTAAAACTCTGCAGCGGGTTATTATTCTATCTGACAGACGGTAACTTTCCACTTGTTTATTTTCTTCTGTTTTTTTGGTGTTCCATTTAAACTCCGTCCCCGCTGGTTCCTGAAGGCAGCGTGTGTTGAACAGAAACCTCACATTGAACCAGTCGGTGGAAATAAAAATCCAACCAAACAAACCGTCACACATTCTTCTTCTCTCTGCTTTTATTTTGTTATTTTACTGTCGAATGGAGAGAAACTTTTATGAGGTTTGGTCACTAAATGTATTTTATATTCATCATTGTTTAACATGAACACATCATAATGTACCGTGTGTGTGTGTGTGTGTGTGTGTGCAGGACTATCACAGGAGCTCGGATCACCTCTCTGCCTGGTTCAGTGTGTGAACAGCTTCCAAACCTTCAGCTGCTGTGAGTCTTTTATTTACGACAGATTAAGGTCATTGTCGGTAAAAAACTATAATAAAAAGAATGCGGAGCTGAGAAAAAACTCGGTTAAGTTTCTTTCGTCAAAGAACGACATCGCTTCATTTTGTACGGTTGGATCAGAAAATGTATTAATTATATTCATATTTATTCATGTTCATAAAAGAACGTGAAACAAAACATTTATATGGGCATTTCAGGACCTTCACTCAGGCGTCGTCCTTACAATAAGAACACGACTTCCATTCAGACGGCGGCTAACTTTGTGACTTTGATCTCAGAAAATATTTGAGTTCTTTCCCCGTATATTTACATCTTTAATCTTGTTCTTTTCTCTGAATATTACCCTCTCCTTTGGCTCTGTAAGTTTGAATACAATGACCCTAATACACATCATTAACATCATAAACTAAACCTACAGCTGAGGCTGATTGAATGACTTTAGTTCTGCAGGTATTTAGTCATAAATCAAAGTATTGGACATATTAACATGATGAAAAGTCAGAGGGTCACCAAAGTTATGAGAGTTCATCCTGAGGTGGAGCTGAATGTTTGTGCCAGATTTCAATCCATCCGATAGATGTTGAGATATTTAAGTCTGGATCAAAGTAGTGGACCGACATCTCCATTCACTCGATATATGTGTAATGTTTCGTGTGATACTCTGTGAGCTCCTGTTGACAGGCTGCGCTGTGATGCCTTCAGTGTCTTTTGGACTGATGACAACTGAGACTTTCTCTCTGCAGTGATCTCTCCTATAATCAGATCCAGACTCTTCCCAGCTTCTCCGGCTGTGAGAGCGTTCAGAAGATGTGAGTTTCATTTGCTATGTTTTATTTTTATGTTTTTATTTTATTGGACATTGTGTTGGGTCGATTTAAAAAAAATATTCCGATACAGTTACTAATAACCTGTTAAAAAATGTAGTAAGGAACTTAATCCAAGTATCACAATATTAAAGTTACTATGAGGAACTTTCATTTCTCTTGGTTGTGTCGCCCCCTGTGGACTAAAGTGGTAGTGTCTCTGAGCACCAGACTCTCTTTAGTCATGTTACTGCAGCAGGGTCTGACAGTCCAGTCTGCCCCTCTCAGTCCTGGTCCTGGTTCTCCCGTGCCTCCATTCCCTCCAGCGAGTCCAGCAATACGTCCTGGTCTCCAGCAGCGTGGTGTCGGTGTCGGCTCCCAGAGAGGAGAAGCTCTGCTCCTGGAGGAGGAGGAGGAGGAGGAGGAGGAGGAGACGCTGCTGCTGCTGCCGGGAGCTGAGCTCTCCTCCTCCCTCCGGAGCTCCGACTGCAGGTCCGAGGCTGCAGGTGAAGCCGGATCTGGGTATGTCCACGGTGGACCGGTCTCTGCTGGAGGATCTGATCTGGGTCCATCCATGGTGGACCGGTCTCTGCTGAAGGATCTGGGTCTGTCCACGGTGGACCGGTCTCTGCTGGAGGATCTGGTTCTGTCCACGGTGGACCGGTCTCTGCTGGAGGATCTGGGTCTGTCCACGGTGGACCGGTCTCTGCTGGAGTCTGAGCTGAAGGAGGTTCTGGTGAACCAGAATCCGACCAGAATCGGTGGCTCCGATGACGAGCATCAAGAATAACTCTATAGAAACAGACCATCTTCTCTCTGATGGTCTCTTTACTGATGGAGGTCTGATAGAGGATCAGGACTACACTGAGACTGGTTCATATAGAGGATCAGGACTAAACTGAGACTGGTTCAGGACCAGTTAAAAGTTCCTCACAGTAACTTTAAAACATTTCTGTTGCTCCTTGGATTACCTCAAAATGCGCCAATCTGGTTACAGTCTTTACAGTCACGTTCCGTGTACTCAGTTACTCCTGAAGCCTGTTCTTCAGTTCTTCAGACCTGTGAAGCCTCCAATCTGCTCCACAGTCGCGCTCTGTTCTTATACGGGTTACCATGGCGACCAATAAAGTACAGCCAGCTGTGCATTGTGGGAATAATTATCGCCGTTGTGGTCCACGTTTGACCAATCAGATCGCAACCTCTCCGTGTGCCGTAAAACAGATTGATAAACGTGATGTCATGGAAATATCAGCGCTAATGTGTGTGTGTTTGTGTGTGTATGTGTGTGTGTCTGTCTGTGTGTGTGTGTGTGTGTCTGTCTGTGTGTGTGTGTGTGTTGCAGTGATCTGCACCACAACGAGATCGAGGAACTGGAGGAGAACACCTTCCACGGTCTGATGTCACTACGCTCTCTGTAAGCACACACACACACACACACACACACACACACTTTAATTAGGCTGGAGATCCTGAGCAGCGATCCAAAGATGCCCTCTGTAAATACTTCCACATGGAAACACACACACACGGGTCCAGGTGGTCTGCCTGTTGATGGGACGGGTATGATGCCATAAAGTGTCTCAGAGTCAAGGATCTACACAGAAATACTTCAACTGGTGGTGGAGGAAGTACTCAGAAGTAAAAGTACCCTTGCACAAGTCTACAACTCCACTACACATGACTCTTTAATGACATACTTGTTTTAACGTACTCTTAGTTTGTTTGTTTATCATATTTTATTGTAGATTTTCATAATTTCGATTTTTAACGTACCACCGTGAGGCGTAGCCCGCTGTTGGGCTCATTATCTGTAAACGGTGTAGCA
>NW_022283418.1:0-5700 GCF_004355925.1 Anarrhichthys ocellatus
GGGGGGGTCTTACCCAGCTGGTCCTCACAGACAGCGGTGACGGTGCCGTACAGCTCCAGGCCGGACAGAGACAGGTAGTGGGTCTGACCACTGGCGTTCTTCCCCATCTGTTTGATCCGGATGTGTCTCCAGCCCTGCTTCTCCTCTTTGGACGGGTCCAAAGGCCATGTGGCCGTCGACCTGAGACAGACAATAAATAATTTGGTCCAGATTGTATTGATCACTACAGCTGTTTAACTGATCACTTTATTGGGACATAGAGGAACGTCGTACCCCGGTTCGTTGAGGCTGCAGTCGTCTACGTGGGTGTAGAGAGTCGTCCAATTCTGACCGTCCTTCGACACCTGAAACACCCAGTTCCTCAACGCAGAGCGGCCATAACCCCTGCAGGAGAGGGGGGGAGAAGAGGAGGAGATGTAAAAAAAGTGATCCTAATGAAATGTACTTGTTTCCTGCATGTATTAGGCTGAACTGAAAGTGCGTTTGGTTTATTACCTGGCGTGTCTCAGGGTGTGCGTTCGGTTTATTACCTGGCGTGTCTCAGGGTGTGCGTTCGGTTCATTACCTGGCGTGTCTCAGGGTGTGCGTTCAGTTCATTACCTGGCGTGTCTCAGGGTGTACGCTGAGGGAATGACCCAGAGGCCGAGGTCAACAGCGAACCAGGCGTTCTTGTCGTCGTTGGTGTGGCAGTTGAGGGCGGAGCTATCCCGACTCAGGATGTCCTCCAGACGCCCGTAGGGGAGGTTGCGGCCCTCTGATGATGTCACCACCACAAGGCCATAGGCAGCGGGGTTCACCCACTCATAGGCCGTCCTGAACAGAAAAGAAACGAGGCGTGATTAGATTTAACGTTTTGATTAACTTCCACCCTTAAAAACCAATAACTCAACAGTTTAAATTCTTCATTTAACATCTTTAATAATAAACTGAATGGAGGAAATGTGAAATCCTAAAACATGGGACATTTACCAGGTTAGAATTATTTGGAAATGTACAAAAATAACGTCAAACCAAACTGAATTCTGCCCTGCTCATTACCAACGATAAAGATTGACAGCTTGATGTTCTTACTTGGCGTTGGTTCCGACCCAGTAGATGATTCCGTTCTCGTCAAAGTCGTGTTGGTGTCTGAAGGTGAAGGTCTGTCCTTCCCTCAGCTTCCTCACGAAGACGAAGGACGAACGCTCAAAGTCGTACCACTGCTTCGCCACCTGGAGGATGAAGAAAAGGAGTAAAATGAGTGTTTTGATCTCTAACTAAAGTGTTAAACATCAGAGTTGTGTTTCGGGTTGTCCTCACCATCTTCAGCAGGTACTGCTCCAGAGACTCCACGGTAGCGAGCGGCTCCATCTTCAACATGCGACCCGTCCGGTCGATCAGGGCCGTCTCACCGGGCGCTCGCTCCAGACGGAACCGCAACCTCCTCGTCAAGATCTGACGAGCACAAACACCGTTAAAGTCAAGAGGTTTCTGCCTCAAAGAAGAAGGTAAACCAGGATCCAGACCACACGGTGGCTCACCTGCAGGTTGTATGAGGATCCCGGAGTGTCGTACAGGTGCAGAGGTAGACGTTCTATCGACTCCAGGACCGCTATCAGTTTACGGATTAAGGCAACAGCTGGTCGGCTGCAGACGCACACAAACACAGTTCAACTTGTTTTTGTCTTTTTTATGATTGATGTTATTCTGCACTAAAGACATGTTCTAGTTCAGAGGGTCATGTTGCCTTATTAGACTGATTCAGTCTTTGGTTGACTTCCAGTTGATCTGGTTCCACCTTTTACAGCTGGACAGTTAACATCCTTCATTTATTACTGTCATTTATTCTGGTATCGGAGGGCAGAAGTGTTGGAGTGAAAAGTCGTCACAGAGAGCAGTGAGGCGAGATAATGATTTAGATTTGGAGGTAATGATGAAGGAACTCATGGTGTTTGTATGCAGGAAAGGAGACAGAAACAGTGGTGTAAAAGAAGAAGAAGAAGAAGAAGAAGCTCGAGTTAGTTATTAAACTCTTTACAGTCGGCTGGTGTTTGGTGCCGTTACCTTTCATCGTCTTCATTCTCGCTGAAAGCCGCCTTAAAGACATTGATCCTCTCCATCAAAGGCTTACAATCATGTTTCAGGTCCAGGTCAACGCTCTGCACACAGACGGACAACAGAGATTAACACCCGACATCTTTAAGGACAACGTTCTAATGTTTAAAGAACACTACTCACATTATTGAGGACGGTGAACAGAGCCTGGACCAGCCCGCTGCTGCACATCTCATACGGTGAAATGGTGTTTTCATCCTTCAGCACTACGATCAGGTTCTCCAGAGCCGTCTTCATCAGGTCCCTCCACGTGTTCTCCCCTTCAATGCACTGAGAACACAGAATGGAGACCGTTGAAAGCGATGAGTAAGACGCCCACGTTCACTTCCTGTTTGGGTCTCATCAGTCACAACATGTCCTATGATTGCTCAGCCTTGATTACCGATCGACTACCAGGTTAATTCAACATGGATAACAGATTACAGACGTTACGGTCCTTGTTGTCTTTACTAGCAGCTGTTGTGCAGTTCAATTCTACTTCCAGTTTACACCGGTACCAGCATGGTCATGTGATGTTTGTTTTCAGGAATGTTAGTATGGACGTAGTCATCGTGACGTCACTCATTGGTTTGTGGACGTTTTGAAGCCTTGAGTTCGGCAATTTCACCATCGCCATCTTGAATTATGGCTGTCGCCATGTTGTTTTTTTTATCTCCAGTGAACAGGAAGTGACCATATCTGGACTGAGGAGGAGTAACGTAGAGACGCCGTATACGTCTCTGGTAGAGACCTGTCAATCACTGTGTAGCCCCGCCCTACAGCATCCCCTGCGTTATGGTCTGTTTGACTCTAAATGGACCATAATGTACTAAATGAACAATCTTTTCCTGAACTTAACTTAAGTAGTTTTTGTTGTTTAAAGCTCACTGAGTTGTTTAGACTCATGTAAAGAGTAACAGAGCTCCTGGATCTTAATAATGTACTAAATGAACATCATGCTGTATTGCAGAAGACTTGAAACTAGAGATTGAGACCATAAACTCATGTTTACAATGTTTACTGAGGTAATAAATCAAGCGAGAAGTAGAGTCATTTTCTCATAGACTTCTATACAACCAGAGGAGTCGCCCCCTGGTGGACACTAGAGAGAATGCAGCTTTAAGATGCTGGTGTACCTGTCTGTTGGTGTGCAGCTCCCAGGCCGACTCCAGCTGCGTGGAGATGTTCCTCAGCGTGACCACCACCCCTCGGGGCATGCTCTCCACGGCCTTGAAGTGGTCGTCGTACAGCTCCCTCGCCACGCTCTTCACCTTCTGCTTGGTCTTCTCCAGCTTGGACTTCAGCTTCCGGCCCCTCTTCCCCGTCCAGCCCGTCACAAACTCAGAGCCCAGCGAGGTCTCGGCGGTGAACGAGTGTTTGGTTCCTCGGTTGGACTCGAACACGAAGCCCGGCAGGTCCTCCTTCAGGATGGTGGCCTGCTGCCCGTCTGAGTTGTGGATGGCTATCTCGCCGTCCTTCAGGCAGGTCAGAGACCAGTTACCCACCGTCAGCTTACTGGGACCAACGCTGGACAGGATGGGCTGACTGGACGTCACTGGTTTCACCTGACTCCTCGCACGCTGGAGCTTCTCCAGGAACTCACTGCGAGACTCTGCAGGGAGGACAGAGGACGAGGAGGAGAGGAGGGAAAGAGAAGAGACACCAGAGGAAAAGAGAGGAGGGAAGGGGGAGGAGAGGGAACGAGAGAAGAGGAGGGAGAGAAAAGAGAGGAGGAGGAGGAAAGTAGAGAAGAGAAGACAGGAGGAGTAGAAGAGAGGAGGAAAAGAAAAGAGGATAAGAGAGGAGGGGAGAGAGAGGAATTAGGAGAGGAGAGAAGGAGGAGAAAAGGACAAGAAGAGAGGAGGAGGACAGGAGGAGAGGAGAGGGATGAGGAAATGATGGGGAGGAGAGTTAAGAGGAAGGAGGAGAAATGGAAGAGGAGAAGACATCAGTTGAAGCAACAAAGACCCCAGAGAGCAGTAAGTGAGACCTGATCCGTTGTGCGCCCCTTACCGGAGCTGTCCGACCCTCCCTCTGGACTCCCACTGGAGTACATGGTGGCCAGCTTCCCGTCCAGGATGAACCTGAACCAGCCGTTGGATCCGTTGGAGAGCTCCAGAGCGGCAGCATCGGACCAGATGTAGAGGCAGTCCCTCCCTCTGATGATGGACCAGTCCTTCCAGTGGTACGGCTTACCCTGCTGGATCTCCCTCGCGTCCTCCTGCGCCTCCTCCTCCTGCAGGGAGAGCAACAACGATACAGGTCTTCAGATACGTGGATCCCTAAAACTATGACCGTAAACCGTCAGGTTTTTATTTCCTCTGTTTATGAAAGAAAATTATGAAAAACATGAAAAAAACTATTTAATCTTTGGGACAAAAGTAGTAATGTTTCCACAGGAGCCACCGTTTAAATAGATCAACTTTACAAGCACAGAATAATACAGAAAGAAAGAAGTAAATATCTGTTTCACCAGAAATATGAATGTGTTTGAATACATTTGGGTTGACTTCTTTATATTTAGTTTAGTGGCGAACAGTAAGCATTTGTTTTTATTCACAAATAAAATGTGTTTTTACTTTAGTCACAACTGTCTTTAACTAGACATTTCATAAATACTGTTTATACTTATTAATTATAGTAACGACACGCAAAACATTTTATATTCACTGATTGTCATTTTGTTTTTATACATAAAGAATTGTTTATTTGAGAACATATGTCTCAGGACCCCACATCTCAGCTACTGTGTCAACTTTGTGAATCCAAAAAACACTAAAATTGATTTATGATATTAATATTCACAATCAGTTCATCGTGGAGTCCAGGAGGACGTTTGAAGAAGAAATAGAAGGAAAAAAAGCATAAAAACAAGAGTTATCCTTTAAGTCTGAAGCTTGCTGTTTGACCCAGATACTGTGTTCTCACTCACACACACAGAGAGAGACAGAGACAGAGAGAGACAGACAGAGGGAGAGAGAGAGAGACACACACACACGCACACAGAGAGACGCACACACACACCTTCTCAGGTTTGGCTTCGTCCTCGTTCTCGTCGTCAGACGCCGGTCCAGCCAGAGTGGACACCTTGTTGATGACTCCCAGTCGAGCCAGCTGGTCGAGGAAGACGTCTCCTCCTTTGTCCACCAGGTCTCTGATGATCTGCAGAGCCAGCAGGTGGCCGTCATCGTCGTCCTGAGACACAGAGACACGTTTAGTCAGAAGAACCAGTCCTGACCTCGATGAGAAGAGTTGTCACAGGTGGTTGAAAGATTCAGGAGAAAGAGACAGTAAGCTCAGCTTCACCCTCTGAACCCAAAATAACAGCCGGCCGGATGGAAAAGCATGTTTTCTTTAAACAATGTCTTGTTTTGAGATATACACATATATATATACACATATATATATATACACATACACACATACATACATACACACACACACACATACACACACACACATACATACACACACATACATACACACACACATATATACATACATACATACATACATATATATACATACATATATATACATACATATATATACATACATACACATACATATACATACATACATATACATACATACATATACATACATACACACATATACATACATACA
>NW_022283419.1:0-5635 GCF_004355925.1 Anarrhichthys ocellatus
AGACAGACAGGTAGAGACAGACAGGGAGAGACAGACCGGGAGGTAGAGACAGACAGACAGGGAGAGAAAGACAGACAGACAGGGAGAGACAGACAGACAGACAGGGAGAGACAGACAGACAGACAGGGAGAGACAGACAGACAGGGAGAGACAGACAGACAGGTAGAGACAGACAGGTAGAGACAGACAGACAGGTAGAGACAGACACACAGGTAGAGACACACAGGGAGAGACAGACAGGTAGAGACAGACCGGTAGAGAGAGAGAGACAGAGATTATACTTTTAGTTCAGTACATTCATTAAATACCAACATACTTTTACTTGTACCAGAGTATTTAAAATTGTGGTATTAGTACTTTTACTAGAGTAAAATATTTAAAGGTATTAATGACTCAGGGTTAGGGTGTGACTCCTCGTCGTCTTCCTCCTCCTCCTCACCATACAGGCCTGTCTGGCGGTGGTCTGGTTCTGGTCCAGGTCTAGAACCTTCTTGTAGTCCTCCAGAGCTTCGTCCAGCTTGTCCGTCTGCTCGTGAAGCTCCGCCCTCCGCAGCAACGCCCGCACATAGTCTGGATTCAGGTCTATCGCTATAGCAACCACAGGCAACCAATCAATGAAGAGGTCAATCAATGACCTGCACAGGTAAAGAATGATGTCATCACTCACCTCTGGTGCAGTCCGAGATCGCCTTATCCTTCAGATCCTGAGAGGGAGAGACAGACTGTTAGCATCTGTGATAGCATCTGTGTTAGCATGATGTCAGCCTCTGTTAGCGTGTTGATAACCTAACATGTAACATGTTAGCGTGTTGTTGGCCAGTGTTGATAGCCTAACATGTTGTTAGCGTGTTGTTGGCCAGTGTTGATAGCCTAACATGTTAGCGTGTTGTTGGCAAGTGTTGATAACCTAACATGTAACATGTTGTTAGCATGTTGTTGGCCAGTGTTGATAGCCTAACATGTAACATGTTAGCGTGTTGTTGGCCAGTGTTGATAGCCTAACATGTTGCATGTTGTTAGCGTGTTGTTAACCTAACATGTTAGCGTGTTGTTGGCCAGTGTTGATAGCCTAACATGTCGCATGTTGTTAGCGTGTTGTTGGCAAGTGTTGATAACCTAACATGTAACATGTTGTTAGCATGTTGTTGGCCAGTGTTGATAGCCTAACATGTAACATGTTAGCGTGTTGTTGGCCAGTGTTGATAGCCTAACATGTTGCATGTTGTTAGCGTGTTGTTAACCTAACATGTTAGCGTGTTGTTGGCCAGTGTTGATAGCCTAACATGTCGCATGTTGTTAGCGTGTTGTTGGCAAGTGTTGATAACCTAACATGTAACATGTTGTTAGCATGTTGTTGGCCAGTGTTGATAACCTAACATGTAACAGGTTAGCGTCTTGTTGGCCAGTGTTGATAGCCTAACATGTCGCATGTTGTTAGCGTGTTGTTGGCAAGTGTTGATAACCTAACATGTAACATGTTGTTAGCATGTTGTTGGCCAGTGTTGATAGCCTAACATGTCGCATGTTGTTAACGTGTTGTTGGCCAGTGTTGATAACCTAACATGCAACATGTTGTTAGCGGGTTGTTGGCCAGTGTTGATAACCCAACATGTAGCATGCTGTTAGCATGTTGTTAGTGTGTTGTTAGCATGCTGTTAGACTCTGTGTTAGCATGATGTTGGCCTCTGTGTTAGCATGCTGTTAGCATGTTGCTAGTTACCAGGTGCAGCCTTGCAGCGGCTCTGTTGGAGAACACCACGGCTCTCTCTCGGCTGAAACAAACCGGACATAAAACCAAGGCGTCTGTGTAGCTCCGCTCTGCCTCCAACCAGTCTGCAGAGAGACGTGTTAGAACTGGTTTATACTGGTTTGTACTGGTTTATAAATGTGGCGATGATGTCACTCACCTCCAGCTTTAAACTGGCTGTTGCCTTTTTCCTTCAGAGTTAAACTTTGCTGCCGTCGACTCTGAAAGAAAACAGAAGGTTTTAATATCTGTGATTTACAGCATCACACACTGATGTCACCATGATGTCACCACAAGAGGTGTAAAAGGTAAACAGGTGTCACCTCTTTCTCCTCCTCTGTCAGCTCCTTCTCTACCTCCTTCAGGTAATCGTCATCAAACTCCACCTCTTGGCTGTTCTCTTCCTTCATCTCTAGATCTGAATCCTCCTGCAGCCTGTCGCCCTGGTCCTCCTCCCGCAGCCTGTTACCCTCCTCCTCCTCCCGCAGCCTGTCACCCTCCTCCTCCTCCTGCAGCCTGTCGCCCTTCTCCTCCTCCTCCTCCTCCCGCAGCCTGTCGCCCTGCTCCTCCTCCCGCAGCCTGTCGCCCTGCTCCTCCTGTCTTCCTCCTCCTTCTCTCCCTGTGTTGTCTCTTCTGTCAGTCAGTCCGTCAGTTTTAATGGTAAAGTCCTGTGGGCTCTCCTCCTCCTGCTCCTCCTCTCTTCGGCCTGAAGGCTCCAGGGTCTCTTGACAGTCGTAGAAGTTCTCCTCTTTCTCCTCTTCCTCCTTTTTTCCAGCTCCTTGGCTGCTCATGTTGAAGCTCTGTAACACACAAATATATATATATATACACATGTACACACACACACACACACACACACACTTGTTCTACTTGTTGTTACGAATCGCAGTACTTCTACCTCAAACAGTACTTCTACTTCGAGCACTCAGAGTTTTGACAGTTTGCTGTAAACAACAACCGGAAGTAAACAGTTTTGTTCCATTAAAGAAACATTTAAAATAGCCTACTGCTAACAAATAGCTAACAGCTAACAGACAGCTCCGGACCGTTAACGGTGTTGTCAACCTTTTGCTACGTCACGGGTCATGTGACGTCATCAGTGTGACGGCTAACTAGAACATTGACATGATTAAAAACATGTATTTGACCTGTTAGCTTTACCTGCTAACACCGGTTAGCCTGCCCAACGCTATCCAATAAGTGCGTCCTCTGTCAGATCGGTACTGCGCATGTGCAACTATCAACAGAGATCAGAAGGAAGTGAGATGGTTCCCTCCTGAACCACCGCCATCGTCAGCTCGTTTAATGTAGAATATCTTTGATTAAACCTTTTAAAATTAGGTTTAAACTAGTGCTGGGCAACGATTACAATTTATAATCGTGATTAATCGCATGATTGTTTTTCGATTAATCACATTGTTATGGCAAAGTTCAATAATGAATTCAAAAGTAGTGTATTGCGCACTTTTATTTTAAAAGTACTGCTATATGAACAAAAGTGCAATAACATTTGGTTTAAACACTTTAAACAAATAAGGTTCTTGTTAACAGCAGTATTCCCTTTACACAGCAGCAGTTATAACACAGTTATAATGATTCTGATAATAGATATTCAACCGGTGTTCATAACTTTATCTTCATGTGTGTAAGAGATGATATTTAAATATACACCTTGAAAACTGCAAACCTATCTACGTTATGTTTTTATGTTTGTTAAATTCTCAGTAGTGATAACTAAATGATGCTTATTATACATATTACAAACAAAACACTTTAAAACTCTAAAACAATAATTTAAATTAATCATTTATTTATTTATTTATTTTTTTGGTATTTTGGTCAGACACAAATGCAACGCTGATTACCGTAATATGTGTGGTATCTGGTGAAGGAAACAGGAAGAGACACCACAAGAGACGCCACAAACAGCTGTTCACCGCTCGCTGCCAGCCGGTCGGTTCTTGTGTTAAAAATGTCCGCTTAATAACAAATAAAAAAAATGCGTTATCGCGCGATAAATAAATTTTCACCGTTAATTAATGAATGCGTTGATGCGATAATAACGCGTTAACTTGCCCAGCACTAGTTTAAACAGCTTGTGGACAAAGTCTGAGACACGTATGATATGAGTAACTATGGTGACTTATAAGGACATCATATACAGTATATACATATATATTAGTGCTGGGCAAGTTAACGCGTTAATTTTGCGTTAATGCATTCATTAATTAACGCTGACAATTATTTTATTGCGCGTTAACGCATTTTTTAAATTTATTATAATTTATTTTTATTTTTTTTTATTTTTTTTTGTTATTGAAAGACAAGAGACAATACATATAAATAACAACAAGAGGATGACAAGAACAGTGGGATAAAAGCCAGCAAACATCCTATAGTCAGACTGTCTCATGTTTATCGTTTTGTATTGGAGATATGATGTCCCTTCAGGGTTGCCATAGAGAAAAGGCGACTTCCACTTCTGGTCGAGGGGGGGCAGAAATAAAGAGAGAAGCTGCACCAGCTGTTGCTCTCCCTGGAGACTACTGGACATCGCTGCGGTAAAGTCAGCAGACACTCAGATATCCGTTGTCAACTCACACTTACATGTTAGTGCACCTATATGCTGAAATTCACCGTACACGCATTTAAACGGCACAGATCTGGAGCGAGCGAAGGACTTTGAAAGTTAGCGGAAAGATTAACATGAGACAACATCCGGTTTCTTCAGACGAACATCCGGTTTTCAGAATAAGATGCCAACAAAGTATGAATTATATTCACATTAAGTATAAAACATGCTACCTGCATCTCATGAACCAAATGTTATTGCCCTTTTGTTCATATAGCAGTACTTTTAAAATAAAAGTGCGCAATACACTACTTTTGAATTCATTATTGGACTTTGCCATAACAATGCGATTAATCACAAAAAATCCATGCGATTAATCGCGATTAAATATTTTAATCGTTGCCCAGCACTAATATATATATATACGGATTGGGCAGGATGTCCTAATGACATGATGTATATTGGAGAGCTGGAAGACTTCTGCGTATCAAATACAGATAATAATACCAGGAGGGCCCACAGAGCATGCACACTAGTGTTTCCTTTAGCCCCGCCTCCCTGCCCTCACTGTTCTTCTTCTGGTATTTTAAGCCTGTTAATGAGTGAACAGTGAAATAATAATACATTTTTATTTATATTTTAAAACAGGCTCGTTGAACCCAGAATGTGTAAATGCATGACGTCATACAGAAAGAAGTGTTTTAATTTTTTTTCATTGTCCAATCAACTTTATTAAATTGTATGACATCACAATGATCATTAATTATTAGTGATCATTTTAAAGTATGCAATAAAAAAAATTCATGAACTCAACTTGATATTCTGCTTAAATCTCATAAAATAAAGTACATCGTATAATATTAATTTTGAAATATATAAAGGTAAAGATATATTATATCATGGATACAAACTTTATTTATAATTTAACTAAGTTACATTTTTCAAATATTCTCTCATCAAATGAGTTTACAGTTTAATTAATAAAAAAATTATTACGTTCTCATCAAAACATCTTTTAATAAGAACTTTACTCTGAAAAACTATCAGGAGGAGGAAGAGAAGGAGGAAGGGGATCAGCAGCAGCAGCAGGAGGAGGAAGAAGAGGAGGAGGAAGAGGAGGAGGAAGGGGAGGAGGAGCGTCTGGTCTGAGCGATCCAGGAGCTGAAAGCAGAGACTCGTGTGTAGACTCCAGGTCTCTGAGGACGACCACAGCCAATCCCAAAAGAGGTCACACCTGTAGGGACCAATCAGAGCACAGCCTCATTATACTGTGTGTGTGTGTGTGTGTGTGTGTGTGTGTGTGTGTGTGTGTGTGT
>NW_022283420.1:0-2959 GCF_004355925.1 Anarrhichthys ocellatus
ATCCGACTTAAGGCAGAAATTAACTGGGAAATTCCGACTTTACAATTGAATTTGAATGCAGCACCATTAAGTCCATAAAGTTGGTCAAACTCCAGAAACACCAGATGCTATACTTCCCATAATGCAACTTGATGTCTTTCATTCGACCTCCCCGCCAGATTTTAAAGCCACAACTTTCATACTCCTCACCTCCACTTTGTAACAAGACTTTGTTACATAAAATGTAAAAGTTGAATTCCCAAAAACCGCCGTGTTCGCTCCAGAGCAGTGACACACACACACACACTCGCACACACACACACACACACACACACACACACACACAAGCTTCCTGCAGGGAGCTCAGCAGATGTTGTGAGCAGGTGTTTTGGCTTCTGTTCCAGATGAGAAGTTTGGTCTGTAATTGGAGACCTGGGGCCACGTTGGACACACACACACACACACACACACACACACACACACTTAGCAGAGCGTCAACACTGCACCGGTTGGGCTTCATTTACCAAATGTTGCAGTATTACTCTCTAATGAGTCCGTCGTGTAAATGTGTGTTCACCCCGTCGCCCTCATTAATCGCTCACCTCTGCTGCCGCCTCCTGATTGGTTCATGTGACGCTAGAAGTGAGAGGGCGGCTGCTGACAGGTCGGTCGACCCGCCTCCGTCAGAGGACGAAGATGAGTTGATGATGAAGTGGAAAATAAATGTGCTGTTTATGTTCATGTAATATAAATGAACTGATGTTCATGTGTTGTGGACGTGATGGTAGAGAAACATCAGCTATTGGATCCTCGTGCGTGTGTTGAGTATTAACGTGTATTAACGCTGAAGAACACGAGGCCTTCATACGTATACGTATATATATGTGTATATGTATGTGTGTATATGTATGTATATATATGTGTGTGTATATGTGTGTATATGTGTGTATATGTATGTGTGTATATGTATGTGTGTATATGTGTGTATATTTATGTGTGTGTATATGTGTGTGTGTATATGTATATATATGTATGTGTGTATATGTGTGTATATGTATGTGTGTGTATATGTATGTGTGTATATGTATGTGTGTGTATATTTTTCTCCACCATCAACAAACTCCTCAAGCCCATGGACACCATCTCCACCTCCTTCACCACCAGCAAATGCACCTCATTTCTATCCTTCTTCAACGACAAAATCATTGCAATACACAACCAGCTGGCTCCCCTACCTGTCCAAAGTCCTCGAGAGAGCTGTTGCATCACAACTCAAGTCCCACCTCAATCTCCATAATCTCTACGAACCCTTCCAATCCGGCTTCCATTCAAAACACAGTACAGAAACCGCCCTACTGAAAATCACAAATGACATACTTCTCTCTGCTGACTCTGGATTCCTTACCATCCTCATCCTCCTTGACCTCAGCGCCGCCTTCGACACTATCAACCACTCCATCCTCCTCTCACGTCTCCAGTACTCCCTTGGCATAACTGGCACTGCCCTCTCCGGGTTCACCTCATACCTCTCAGACCGACATCAATTCATTGCAATAAACAACTGTAAATCCTCCACCTCCCCAGTCACCCACGGTGTCCCCCAAGGTTCCGTGCTTGGTCCCCTCCTCTTCATCATTTACATCCTTCCCCTTGGACAAATCATCCGTCGTCATGGTCTCAACTTCCACTGCTATGCTGACGATACCCAACTCTACTTCTCCACCAAGACCATCACCTCCGTCACCCACTCCGCTCTCACCACCTGTCTCACTGATATAAAATCATGGATGCAACAGAACTTTCTCAAACTCAACTGCAACAAATCTGAAATACTCATCATCGGCCCTAACTCCCTTACCCCTCCAGCCCAGCCCTTCTCCCTCAACATTGATGGCTCCATCGTCACCCCCTCCACCCAGGTCCGCAACCTCTGTATCATCCTCGACCCCACCCTCTCTTTTCTACCCCACGCCAACCACATCACCAAAACTGCCTTCTTTCACCTCAGGAACATTGCACGCCTCAGACCCTCCCTGTCCTCTGCCACCACCGAAATTCTCATCCATGCCCTCATAACCTCCAGGCTCGACTACTGCAACAGCATCCTCTACGGTTCTCCCAACAAAATCATCAACAAACTTCAATATGTTCAGAACTCTGCCGCTCGACTGCTCACTTCCACCCGCCGCTATGAACACATCACGCCGGTCCTTCGCAACCTCCACTGGCTCCCGGTCAAATTCAGAATAGACTTCAAAATACTACTCACCACCTACAAAGCCCTAAACAACCTGGCCCCTCCCTACCTTTCAGACCTCCTCCCCCTCCACGCCCCAACCCGTTGCCTCAGGTCCGCCGGCGCAAACACTCTGAAGACCATCAGGACCAAGCGTCGGACCTGGGGTGACAGGGCCTTCTCAGCTGCTGCACCTCCCCTCTGGAATGCCCTCCCCATCCACATCCGTGAGGCTCCCTCCCTATCATCATTCAAACAAGCCCTCAAAACCCACCTCTTCAAACTTGCCTTCACCTGCTAACCCCTGCACCCCACCCTCCACTACATGACCCATTCAGCACAGCTTCTCCAGTTATTTTTTTTAAATTTATTTTTGAGTATCTAGAAAAGCGCTATAGAAAATTGATTTATTATTATTATTATTATTATTATTATTATTATTATATATGTGTGTGTATATATGTGTGTATATGTGTGTGTGTATATGGAAGTGTGTATATGTATGTGTGTGTATATGTATGTGTGTATATGTGTGTGTATATGTGTGTGTGTATATGGAAGTGTGTATATGTATGTGTGTGTATATGTGTGTGTATATGTTTGTGTGTATATGGAAGTGTGTATATGTATGTGTGTATATGTATGTGTGTATATGTATGTGGGTATATATATATGTGTGTGTGTATATATATATATGTGTGTGTATATATATGTGTGTATATGTATGTGTGTATGTGTGTATAT
>NW_022283420.1:2969-5389 GCF_004355925.1 Anarrhichthys ocellatus
TGTGTATATGTGTGTATATGTATGTGTGTGTATATGTGTGTGTATATATATGTGTGTATATGTGTGTGTATATGTGTGTGTATATATATATGTGTGTGTGTATATATATATGTGTGTGTGTATATATATATATGTGTGTGTATATATATGTGTGTATATGTATGTGTGTATGTCCCAGTAGAATAAAGGGGCTTTAGTTGTTCCAGTTGACTGTTACTTACATTCTGTTGAAAGGTGTTTAACAGCATAAAAACAATAAGTGTTGACACGTCATTCATATCATTTGTAGATGATTTCTGGTTGAATGAATACGAGCTTTCACTGGACACGGAGTCGAGTGTATCTGATGAAATGAACTTGTCGGACTTCACTTCTGTTCTGGCTCAAAGTTTAACACCAAAGTTTTTATGTACTGTAACTAATTGATGCTCATTCTTTCCTTTCGGATCAATATGTGGTGAGACATAAGTATGAGTTATGAGTTATGAGTTATGAGGTTTGTGGTAAAGAACCCAAAGAACTAAAGCTCACCACGGTACCCCAACAGAACAGTCCGCTGTAATCACTTCCCCATAAACTGCCTTCATAACAGACACATCTGTGATGCTGTCGATGGGACAATATAGTCATAAATGATGAGGATTTCTGATGTTGTTAAATCATGTGTAAACAGTTGTTTGTGGTGTAACGGTGTCTTTAAACAGCGTTTGTCTGTAGAAAGACTTTAATGGCTGAAATATGAAATGAATGAACGTGATGCTGATACAGTCTCCTCAAGGTTTTGATCTTTTTTGTATCTCAAGGCTGACGTGAAAATTTAAAAGCTCCCGTTGTTTGGTCATCTGAGTCGTTCAGAGGAGCAGAAATATTGTGAGCATATTTCATGTAGTGAGTGAAGTGTAGCGATGCTCCGTGAGGCGAGCAGACGGAGGTATTGACCCTCCTGGCAGTAAACTAATTAGCGCGGTGTTTCTAAACGACATGCACTCAATTAAAGTAAAACCCAAATCATCCCACAAGCACAACCCCCGCTGTCGGTTTATGTCATTAGACAAAGCTATTCATTAAACTGTTGATGTCAAATATTAACATCTGACAGAATAACACGTCGCGATCAAATTAACTGAGAAGAACAACCTGTTCCTCTCATTAGACACCATCGATCCATGTTGACCCCCCCTCTCACAATCATAGCACACTGGTCTTGTTCCATAGAGGGCCTTCTGCTGCAAATCCCACAATGCAATGCGTCACACGGTCAGTGATAATGCAACAAGGAGTGGTGGTAACACTTAAAGGTTGAATCTCCAGGTGTTTGAAATGGAAACTCCCACTAATGAATCATTTGAATGCTAGCACTAGCCGTTGGGTTATAATTGAAAGGCCCACTTTAGATTCTTCTTGTAGTCGGTTGTATTTATACTTCTGTGTTCTGCCGGGTAGAGTTACTGTTTGTCAGTGGAGTCCGGTGGCTTTGAAGACAGCGATTTAACGTCTTCAGTTACCCGTCGGATGTTGAGGTAAAGCTGCAGAAAAACTTCTTCAATTCACCTGAAAGAATCCACATGAGTTACAGTGTACGCTACATTCAGACTGAGCTTTGAGACGGGAACTCAGCAGAACCTTTAACCTGCTTCTGTCCCGCTGCCTCCATCAGTCTGTTTAATGTGTGACTCTCAGATCCAGACTAACTGTTTAAATGTTCACAGCTGTACATTAATTAACTTGTGTTTGTACTCCTGTCTGCTGTAAAAGGTACTCTATAAGTACTAACATGAGCATCAGCCTGGGACTGTTTACAGTCAGTGTGTGTTGCAGTCTCATCATGCAGAAACCTACATGTTGGAAAATGAGCATTTTGATGGTAAAACATAAAAACATAAAATAAATAATTAAATAATAAACCAGCCCTTTATGTCTCGACAGCGTTCAAACGTCCTGAAGACAAACTTTCAACAATTAAGACCGATGTTTGATTATTATGTGTATGTCCTCAGCCTAACTAAGCGCTTCTGTTGCCTAAACCTCACTTAACTTTTGAAACGCAATGTCGTCCCGTAGAAGAAGTCATTCCCAGCGACAAGATTTCATTCTGTGACGATTTAACAAACTGACACGAGACTGCGTTCGATATTTAGTTTCTCAAAAACATATTTATTTCTTAACTGGAAACAATGTGAGAAAAAGAGACGTGGAGCCTGTGAACTGTTCAACCCAGTGTTGAAATGTGAACTTCTGTTAAAGGAGACGACTTCATCCAGAACTTCTACTTATGAATTGAAATTGAAATATAAATTTGTAGAATTTCCATTTCTGATGAATAAAGTACTGTTAAAAGTGAAGTATAAGTACTGTTAAAAGTGAAGTATAAGTATTGTTAAAAGTGAAGTATAAGTATTGTTAAAAGTGAAGTATAAGTA
>NW_022283420.1:5399-5698 GCF_004355925.1 Anarrhichthys ocellatus
ATTGTTAAAAGTGAAGTATAAGTATTGTTAAAAGTGAAGTATAAGTACTGTTAAAAGTGAAGTATAAGTATTGTTAAAAGTGAAGTATAATTATTGTTAAAAGTGAAGTATAAATATTGTTAAAAGTGAAGTATAAGTACTGTTAAAAGTCAAGTATAAGTATTGTTAAAAGTGAAGTATAAGTACTGTTAAAAGTGAAGTATAAATATTGTTAAAAGGGAAGTATAAGAACTGTTAAAAGTGAAGTATAATTATTGTTAAAAGTGAAGTATAAGTATTGTTAAAAGTGAAGTATAAGT
>NW_022283421.1:0-5693 GCF_004355925.1 Anarrhichthys ocellatus
GACGCTTTTATCCAAAGCGACTTACAATAAGTGTATTCAACATCGGTTTTCGAGAGAACTACTAGTCACCAGAAGTCATAAGTGCATCTCCTTTAAACAAGCATCTAAGAGCATAAACCAGAGCCAACGTACAGTGCAGAAACAAACTAATACAATAAGTGCCACAAACTAATATGAAAACAATAAGTGGTGAGTGGAAGGCTCAGGGTAGTACTACTTGAAGAGGTGAGTCTTCAGCCTGATGAAAGATGGGCAGCGACTCTGCTGTCCTGACGTCAGTGGGGAGTTCATTCCACCACTGTGGGGCCAGGGCAGGAAACAGCCGCGACGGGGAAACCGATCGCCCCGAGGCAGCAGAGCGAAGAGGTCGGGCGGGGGTGTAGGGCTTGACCATGGCCTGGAGATAGGAAGGAGCTGTTCCTTTCACTGCCCTGTAGGCTAGCACCAGAGTCTTACACTGGATGCGAGCTCTTAAAGGGAGCCAGTGTAGAGAACGGAGAAGGGAAGTTGTGTGGGAGAACTTGGGGCGATTGAACACCAGACGAGCTGCAGCTTTCTGGACTAGCTCCAGAGGTCTGATGGCCGACGCCGGGGCTCCGGCAAGTAGTGAGTTGCAGTAGTCCAGGCGGGAGATGACAAGAGCCTGGATGAGCACCTGCTCCGTCTCATCAGTGAGGAAGGGGCGAATCCTCCTGATGTTGTAGAGCAGGAATCTGCAGGAGCGTGTAACCGATGCAATGTTTGCTGAGAACGGCAGTTGGTCGTCCAGGGTCACACCCAGGTTCCTCGCAGTCCGAGTTGGCGTCACCACGGTATCATCAATGGTGATGGACAGGTCTTGGTGCGGGCAACCCTTCCCCGGGAGGAACAGTAGCTCGGTTTTGTCCAGGTTGAGCTTGAGGTGGTATGTAGCCATCCACCTCGAGATGTCAGCCAACCACGCAGCGATGCGTGCCTCCACTTGAGTGTCACCGGGAGGAAATGACAAGACCAGCTGGGTGTCATCGGCGTAACAATGGTAAGAGAAGTCATGCGAGTGAATAACAGAACCCAGAGATGTTGTGTAGAGCAAGAAGAGAAGGGGGCCCAGGACTGAGCCTTGTGGAACCCCCGTAGTCAGCATGCGTGGTTCCGAAACGGCCCCACGCCACCTGGTAGGATCAACCTGTCAGGTAGGATGCAAACAAGGAGAGTGCAGAGCCTGAGACGCCCATCCCCTCGAGGGTGGAGAGGAGGATCTGGTGGTTCACCGTGTCAAACGCCGCAGACAGGTCCAGGAGAATCAGGACAGAGGAGAGAGAGTTATCTCTCGCTGTGTGAAGCGACTCCGTCACCACAAGGAGGCTGTCTCAGTCGAGTGACCGACTTTGAACCCAGAATGGTGGGGGTCCAAGAGGCTGTTCTGATGGAGATAGGAGGATAGTTAAAGACAGAACGTTCAAGTGTTTTGGATAGAAAGGGTAGAAGAGAAACCGGTCTGAAGTTCTTGACATCAGAGGGGTCAAGTGATGGTTTCTTCAGAAGGGGGGTGACTCTGACAGTCTTGAAAGCCGTGTGAAAGCATCCTGAAACAAGAGATGTGTTGATGAGGTAGGTGAGGAAAGGAAGGAGTTCAGTCACAATAAGAGGGGAGGGGATCGAGTCAAGGGAGCACGTGGTGGGGCGGTTAGATGTAACAAGGTTGAGGACCTTGTTAGGGGAGAGGGGAGCCAGATAGGGTAAGATGGGGCATGGAGAGGGGAGGGAGAGCTGTGGGGGAAGAGCTGGAGATGGTGGACAGGGACACTGAGAGAGCAAGGGAGAGGATGGACAGGGACCAGGGGGCTGAGAGAAGGAGGACCTGATATCGTTTACCTTCTTGTCAAAGAAGTTGGCGAAATCGTCAGGGAGAAGGGAGGAAGTAGGAGGAGGGGGTTGGTGGAGTGAAGAGAATGTTTTGAAGAGTTTTTTTAGGATTGGAAGCAGAGGTTAGGATTTTAGAGCAGAAGAAAGCAGCTTTAGCAGTAGATAGAGAGGAGGAAAATGTGGAAAGAAGAGATTGGAAGTTAAGAAGGTCCTCCGGGAGTTTGCCTTTTCTCCATTTTCGCTCAGCCTCTCTCAGGCTCCGTCTGTCAGTACGCACTGAGTCCGACAGCCACGGGGCAGGTGGGGTTGGCCATGCAGGCCTGGAGGTGAAGGGACAGAGGTTGTCCAGAGAAGAGGAAAGGGTGGAGAGGAGAAGGTCAGTAGCAGTATCAGGGGATAGGAGAGAGAAGGATTCAGGGTCAGGGAGAGCAGAGGTAACAGAAGAGGAAAGATCAGCCGGGGAGAGGGAGCGGAGATGACTACGGGTAGAAACCATGTGGGTAGGTGGAGGAAGTACAGGGGGAGAGGGACATGAAATAGTGGTCAGAGAGCTGGAGGGGAGTGACGGAGAGGTTAGCAGTAGAACAGTGTCTAGTGAAGATAAGATCCAGCTGGTTGCCTTGTGGGTAGGGGGAGAAGAGGAGTGGTAAAGGTCAAAGGAGGAGAGGAAGGAAAGAAGAGGTTCTAACTTATCAGTCTGGATGTTAAAGTCTCCGTGCAGGATGAGTGCTGAGCCATCATCATGGAAGTGCGAGACTAATGTGTCGAGCTCCTCCAGGAACTCACCAAGAGGCCCCAGTGGGCGATACACAACAGCAATGGTGAGCTTGACTGGATAAGTGACAGTAACAGCATGAAATTCGAAAGAGGACGGGGAGAACTGAGGAACCGAGACAAGAGTGTATTTCCATTTTGGGGAAATTAGCAGGCCAGTACCACCACCTCGCCTCGCAGCTCTGGGAGTGTGAGAGAATGAGTACACATCTGACATAGGTGCAGGTGTGGTGGTGTTTTCCGGTGTGATCCAGGTCTTAGTTAGAGCAAGAAAGCTGAGATAGAGCAAGGAAGCGTAGCCTGAGATGAACTCAGCTTTCGGCACTGCCGACTGGCAATTCCAGAGCCCCCCCGCTACCACTTGCTCAACATGAGCTGAGAGAGTAGGATAAATGAGGTTAGTGGGGTCACGGCACCTGGGAGTGACCCAATGTCTACGTGACCACCGAGCAGAGGAGCGAACCGAAATCGGATGCAAACACATGGTTTGACAAATGAAAACGCGGTAACTACACGTTCGAGAAGTCTTAGCTTAACGAAGTCGGGCTTGAAAAAGTCGCCCTAGCCTTTGTTCGGCCTAGCCTTCCTTTGCCAGACGCTTGAAAGCTGACGCTTGAAAGCTACAGAAGTGCTTAAGGACAGTAATCTACTGATTGTCTGCCAGGAGTGCAGGCTCCTCCCTTGCAATTAGCAAAGCTATTCAGCAGCTGAGACTAAATCACACCTCCTCAGACAGGCAGAAAATCACAGTCCAATCACCACTGAGGCAAGCCTAAGTACAGCTATAAAGACAACTTAGTTGAAGCAAGAATAAAACACTTATCAGATTCTGGGTGAGTCAGAAGTTCAGTTGTTGCTCCAGAAGATGAATACAGTCTGAAACAAAAGCTGAACGAGGCGGTACGAGGCTTACGAACTGAACAACACGTTAGAATAATACTAATGCGTTTGGAAAATGCAGAAGCTTAAATTATGGGAAATATAATGTTTCCTGCACTCACGTAGGAGACAACGGGCTGTGACCTCTGAACCCGGAACAAAAGAAACACAACAAAAAAACAGCTGAGGCACCGCACATGTTCTGGGAGGCTACGCTAACTAGCTTAACGGGAAAACAACAGCGGAACACACATTCTGCTACACACTGGAGGGCCATTCAGATATTAGATGTAAAGAAACAAACACAGTTGACTTAAAGACAAACTCCATCCTCCTTTATTTGTTAACAAAGAGTTTAATCTCACGGTTAAATCCCAACTCACTAATCCGTTTCTCCTCCTTCAGACATTGAGTGTTAAAAAAACAAAGCAGGTAAAATAACAATAAACTACACCAAGCTAAATGCAAAACATGTCATAACTTCTTCCATATCTTTCAATTTGAACTCTCACTACTCCGACTAAGCCTCTGATGGCTTCGTTAAGTTTCATTTCACAATAGTCACGTGCTCGCCCACTGACCAATCACAGCGCACGCTGCACCTCACTGCAGAGCTGCACATGGACACTGAGCTGCACGTAATGCTGACGTACCTGTAGGCCAGCTAGCAGCTCTGACACGTGAAAGAATAAGCCCAACATGTCAAACTAAAGATCTGATTGGTTGAACACTATGACAATCAACAATATCGTCTCCATTCACTTAGACTGCACATGGATTCACTTGTGAGTCTGCAGGCCTCGGGCCTCTGTTCATACCTAGAGACACAGAGGTGAGATCTGATTGGATAAAAGCTCTACTTAAAACAAGCTGCACTGGAAGCAGAGCAACTGAGGAAGACAGTAGCTGTGCAATGAGAACATAAGATAATGGGGAAAATATTATAATACATGTAGTGTATTTATGAAACATTATTAAATTATAAAATAGATATAACTTTGTGATTCTGTTCAGGCCAGCAGAGAAGGCCTTGAAGGCCTTGACGGCCCACCACTGGTCAAAATGCACATGTTCTCCAGAAGAACATGTGCTCTATATATTCTTTCTTTAGATGTACAGAACGATATGACTATTAATAATACTGGTATTAACAATACTGGTATTAATAATACTGGTATTACTGACCTGCAGCTTCCTCAGAGGAGAACCGCTGGGGTTCTCCATCTGATCAAAGAGCTCGTTCTCTCCAAAAGAAAAGACGGGAACCAGCTGAGCTCTGTACACACACACACACACACACGCTCACACACAGACAGAGACACATACACACAGAGACACATACACAGACAGAGACACACACACACGCACACACACAGACACACACACACAGACACACGCTCACACACAGACAGAGACACACTCACACACAAAGACACACACACAGACAGAGACACACACACACGCACGCACACACACACAGAGTCAGTGTCATGTTTGAAGCTCCACCCCTCAGAGCCCCGCCCCTTCACAAGCTCCACCCACCCGTGTTTGAGAGCCAGTTTAATGAAGCCCTTCCTGTTTAGAACCTGAAACAAAAACAAATGCATGTTCAGTGAACGACCACATGAAACTGGAATATATAAATATGAATATATCCACAGTCATCCTGTCTGTAATGACAGGGGAATATATAGTGAACATGCTCAGCTAACTGATGTGTTGATGGGACATTTACTCTTCAGACACTAGCATGCTAACGTTAGCCTCAGTTAGCTACACAACAGTTCCACCTGCACTTAGTGGCTGTAAATATTTAATAACAATTCATCCCTATGTAACAACTAGTTTGTGCGTTTTAAATTAGTGATAAATAGAGAACATTTTTATTTCACGTTATCAGAGGAAACATCACGATTTAACTGTTTTGATGTTTATTGACCAGAATATTTCTAAAAGGCCTTTCTTTAGCTAATGAGCTAAAATATTTTACACAAAATATATTTTACACAAACTTGGGTGTTACGTGATGCTCGAGACTCGTTTTCACAGGATAACAATGCAGGAATCAGTACGTCAATATGTTAGCACAAGGCTAAGTACGTTAGAATAAGACTAAGTACGTTAGAATAAGACTAAGTACGTTAGCACGAGGCTAAGTACGTTAGCACGAGGCTAAGTATGTTAGCACGAGGCTA
>NW_022283422.1:0-5693 GCF_004355925.1 Anarrhichthys ocellatus
AGAGAGAGAGAGAGAGAGAGAGAGACAGAGAGAGAGAGAGAGAGTCAGCGAGAGACAGAGACAGAGAGAGAGAGCGAGACAAACCCCCCCCTCTGAACCGAGGTCACCCAACTGGACTACCAGCGGTGAGACAGAGGGCTTTTATCACTCATATCATATTGTTACTTTGCAAATCAACTGTACTTTATAGTATTTGTGTACTCAGTCCAAAAAACATTTGTTTCATAAACTACTTCAGGAATAGAGGGTTTGTATTCCACATCAAAGTTAGATGAAAATTGTAAATCTCGGCCTCTGGAAGGGACTTTGACATTGGACTACTTAAAAAGTACACAGTGAAAGTACGTTATAATATTTGTGCTAGTACTCAAAGAAGTATTTAGTCCAAAAATATTAGACTCATAAACTACCCATGAAGACCTCCTGTTTCTAAAACATCTAAAAGCAAACTGTCCTTCTTTGTATAATCCCTAGACATGTAAATAGTGTTTTTATTATTAGTCATGTGATCGCGCCAAGTTACAAAGAATCAGCGAGGCCGTGATTACGCCGGCTTCACTACGGCGAGTTTAAACTCAGTTTCAGTCCCCTTGTACCTCTGTGGGACATCAGTATTCACCCTGTTCTCCTTCTTTCTTAGCTTGAACCTTCGTCCGGTTCTGCCTGGCTGATTATGACTCTTGACGTATTACGATCGCTCTCATGCTGACAGTCTGATGACCTGCGTACCTGTAATCATCACACTCATGAACTAATATCTTGTGAGTCCTGATCGAGTCCTCCAGTGATCTGTAGTCTGCTGTCGTCACAGCCTGGATTTCAAATCGCATCTCGGAAGAAAAAGGCCACTGCGCTTCTACCTCCATCGCTCTCTCTCTCTATATATATATATATATATATATATATATTTCCACAACGCCACACCTCTCTGTCTCTAAAAGATGTGAAGCCGCCCACTTGTTTCCAGAAACGGACTCACAAGGTGAATCCAGGTGAAAGGGACGACGCGTCACCGGCTGCATCCAACTCAGACATGTGATGTATATAAATGGAGGTAGTGGGGGGGGGGGAGGACAGATTGTACAGAGGTTGTTTTGAATATTTAATTAGAAGAATATCTGTGTTTCTGTCTCCTACAGAGCCTCCTCTTTTCTCTCCTCTTCTGTTGTGTGACGGAGAAGGTGAGAAAAACACCTCCTTCCTCTCCTTCTTGTGCAACAAGCTTTTTCCTCAGGTGTGAGCGGGTTATGTTTCCTACAATAGACGAGCAGGAGCAACGTCTTCCTGTTAAGATGCAGGACTGGTCTCTGTCTGAGATGGTTTTATGGACATAATTTAAGAGACGTCCATGACTCCAGTAGTTTGATGTAATCATGGGAGCTGCATTTATGAAGAGTCACATTCCAAGCAATCACTCCCGCATCTGATTACACTGATTAAGGCCAACTTCAATCAGAGAGGAGGAGCTTAATGGGCTGTGTTTTGGCAAAAGAAAGCTGGGCCCACTGGAGCAAAGAGAGGCACGGAAGACCCAGAACCAGGACTGAGAGGAGCCGACTGTCAGACCCTGCTGCAGTAAAATGAGAGGTTTTTAAAGAGACTCTGGTGCTCAGAAACACTACCACTTTAGTCCACAGGGGGCGACAGAATCAACACAAAGAGTAGCTTTAAGTAAACTTTTCAAAGGTGTTATGTTGTGGGACTCATTTTCCATCGGCCTTATATTCAACTCCACGCTATGTTAGTTATTGAGTTAGCCTGAGTCATATTAAGCGAATAGAGCCAGACCAGGTTGTCAAAAAACGTATTTCCTCAATAAACACGAACTTTTCCGAAACCTCACCAAGCAGTTTTGTTGCCTAAAACTAACTGATACGTTTCGAGGGAAATGTTTTATTCTCCTGATTTTAAAAGAGTGGTTAACGTTGTATATTGAAAGGAAACCAAAAAGCAACACAACGACTTGGTTAAGTTTCGGAAAAACATAATGTCTTTGCTTAAAATAAAAACTACGGTTATTTATGTTGATATTGTTCTGCCCCCTACAAATGATTCTCCATCTTTTAAGAAGAGCTCACCAGAAACAAGAAACTGAGCCACTCCTTCTTTATGTGTGAAATCCACGTAAAATGTACTTTGAACCGAACTTCTATCTCAAAGAAAGGAATGACACCGTCACGTACAACAGAAACATTTGGCAACTATTCAGTTAATTATTCACAAAATAAATACCGCGGGAACAATGGCGAGATACTCCGTACAAAGTGTCTTCATCCGTGCCGGGCAGCAGTGGAGCTCTGGGTGGGTAACAACCCCCGTTATTCACACAGCTACAGGAGGTCACTGGTCCCACTGGGAATAAACATGAGTCACAAAACAAGTGACGGGTGTTGTGCTGCGGAGGAGGAGACGACTCGTATGGATTCATATTCAGTCATGCCGATGCATTTAAAGCAGATGACCCGCTTCAGCGGGCACACACACACACACAGCAAAGGTTACATTTCAATATTTCTGCTTCAACACAATACTTCATACGACTTTGTGCTGCATAATGCAAAAGGAATTATCATTTTAAACATCGGTTTTGAACAGGCTATTGGACCTTTTTGAGACGCGTTGAAGCGGCGTGGGATTAAACACGCGTTCAACATCTGGACCTTTTTTTCTCCTTCAAATTTATCAAAAAGCATAATCGCAGCGTCGACCCGGCCGTCATAATCTCATAATCTCTATTTTTAGAAACGGGAGTTTCATTGTCTCCCCTGTTCTCCTCAGTGAGTTACTGTAAAGCCTCGAACGAGAGAGAGAGAAGGATTCACAGGACGAGTCGAGGGAAACAAAAAGAGATTTGGATTAAAATGAGAAAAGGGAAAGAAAGAATCAAAGTGCTTTTGAAGTGCTCAGATTAATTTCAAAACTCTCCAGTTTGTAAGTTATAGCCAGCATTAATATTTGAACGCTCACAGCTCATTTTGAAAAGGGCGAGCATGTGGGCTGCTCAGACTCAAAACAGACCTAGGTCTGTTTTGAGTCTGAGGGACTTAAAAAAAGAGTCAAAACAAATGGAAAAGTCCCTCTTTCATGCACAATAATACCAAAAAAAAGCAGCAGGGCGGCATATTAAACGCCACAGGACACAAATCAACTGGGACATTATAGACACACCGAAGGATTTACGGTGATAACTGCTGCAATAAAGTCATAAAACACAGAGGTTCGGACCTATATAAGAAGTGGACGTAGTCATCGTGACGTCACCCATTGGTCTGTCATGTTTTAAAGCCTTGAGTTCGACGTTTTGGCGGTCGCCATCTTGTTTTTTGCAACCAGTGAACAGGAAGTGACCATATCTGGACTGAGGAGGAGTGATGTAGAGACGGCGTATACGTCTCTGGTAGAGACCTGTCAATCGCTGTGTAGCCAATATTGGCTGATTGAACCCAATACCGATATTGGATCAGGCAGGAAAATAGGTTAGCAACTAGCAATGGAACATTTCCAATAATTGCTTTTCTTCTATGTGACAGGGAGGTTCTGTCAAATCATGCAGCTTCTTAATTAATTGCTGAAAAGTGGTTATAAGATATCACAATATCAAATGTTCAAGCCATCAGATGCTTCAGATGAAAACCCCATATTAACTTTAACAAGCCACTTAATTGTTCACGCCCTTCACTGACGCGCAAATGCAAATATATAGAAGCACTAATATCCTCCCCGACGAAGCAGACGAGGCACAGACATCCAGTCTGCACTCAACCTCTCTCTCTCTCTGCTGGATGTCAGAGCTCAGGTGGGAGGCAGCCAATAAATCTGTCCGTGCAGCCGTTACAGCCGGGCCAATCAGCAGGCAGCACACAAGACGTTGGGAGGCAGACGGCTCGAGAAGGTAAAACGCATTATTAGAGATCATATTGGTGCGTTATGGGGTTTCCATGGCAAACAATCCAACCTCGGCAAGACCTCATTATTTCCCTTCCAGCCTCGTGAAAACTAGCCGTTGGAATAAACACAAAGATGGAGGCAGACAGACAGATTCAGGTCCAGACAGACAGGCGGTTGTTTACCCGTTGGTTGGTTGTCAATCAATATCTCGCCTGATGCTTTTTGGCTTGCTGCTCCTAAGAGCCAGTGGATGCTGTGCTGGACGCTCTCCAGCCACTATCTCTATAAATCAAACAGTATGATGGGAAAAACTAGGGGGGGGGGGCAACATGGTCAGAAGGGACGTCACTCTGAACTACCCTGCTATTGGTGTTTCACTTCACTTTGCATCATTCACAAAGCATGGGGTGGCAAACTGTGACCAATACACACCGATATATTCAAATCAACATAGCAGGTCAGAGTGGCAGCCATCTTTATGTGTAGCGTTGCCATTGTGACCGTTGTAGCGAGCTAATTTCCGTATAAACTAAACCGACTTGTGCATTGGAGTAGTAACGTTACGAAGTGTAGAGTAAATGAGTTAAATTCAATAACAAGGAGCCATATTTTGTAAGATATCATACGATCTGTTGTATTGTATATATTCCTAATGCATCCCCTGCTTTATGGTCTGTGTGACTCTAAATGGACCATAATGTACTAAATGAACATCATGCTGTATTGAAGAAGACTTGAAACTAGAGATTGAGACCATAAACTCATGTTTACAATGTTTACTGAGGTAATAAATCAAGAGAGAAGTAGAGTCATTTTCTCATAGACTTCTATACAACCAGAGGAGTCGTATTGTATACGTTGTGATATTTGAGTTTTCCTCGTCTCCATCTGCTTCTCTGTCTCTTGTATTCAATCCTCCTCATGCTGCTAAGTGTAACCCTGCCCAGGAGAATCTCTGCTGTCACATTGTTTACCTCACGGCTTTCTCTGCAGAGGTCTCAGACCTCGCTGGTAAACAGAGAGAGGAGACCAGGTCTGCTGGCTGCTCCAGACACTCAGCTGTGCTGCTGCCTCATTTCAAACCACCGAGTGGAACTTGTTGATCGCAGTGAAAGGAGCCGTTGTTAAGCAGCCAGACAACGAACAGTGAGCCTTGTTAACCCTGCTTTGTTTTTCACCATTCACAACTACTCTTGTTGAATAGACAGTAAAAAAACTGCCAGCCAGTTGATTCACATGTGTATTTATGCTCTTTCCTCAAAAGCAATGAGTTTTACGACTAAAGAGGCGTTTTTTCACATTTTGATCACTACGATCCCAAGAAAAAAGTCGGTCAGAGACGTAAGAGCTGAATCTGGGTTACAGCAGGTTAGGTTGAATAAAAGATGGTGAAATACTTAGTTAAGTTTTGGCAACAAAACTACTTAGTTAGGTTGAGGAACAGATCGTGGTTTGGGTTAAAATAACAACAAAAGTGCCGTTAACGAAGTACGCAAGTTACGTGAGAAATCCATCAATGTTGAATTCTCGTTTCACACGGTCTCCTGGGTGAAAGACTGTTTTTTGTTCCTGACATGACTTGAAGCAATTCATCAGATTTTGCGCAGCTTCCTCTGACCTCATCAAAGGATCTATCGGATTGCGTGTGTTTAAAAAACACGAAGCGAAGCCACAAAGCTGTCACAGACAACTGAGCGGTCTGTTAGTGGATGATGTCTGGATCAGGCGGCATCGCGGCCGATGCTTCATGTGTTAAAGCTGTATTCTCTCTAGTGTCCACCAGGGGGCGACTCCTCTGGTTGTAT
>NW_022283423.1:0-5691 GCF_004355925.1 Anarrhichthys ocellatus
GGGGGGGGTCCTATGTGTCTCTCAGCCAGCCAGCCGGGCCATAACGGCTCAGCGTGCCAATCCAAATACACACCATCTCAAAAACCTCAAATACAAGTATACGTTCACAATTCCATATTCCTGAAGGACACTGGGCTCTTGCTATCCAATTTATTGACTTACAAGCTTGAAGGACGACCAAAGATATTCATGATCATTATTTCCAGTGAACGTTTGTTTGCCGGTCAGTCGGTGTGGGTGGCTGCTGGACAGCCCGACTGTGCTGCCAGTTTAAATACAGTGACCAGATTGTGGTCAACTATAATACTATGTTGTGAAAATGTGTTGGTTGTTTTATTCCCCCCCCTCCCCCCCCCCCTCCCCAACTATAACCCACAGCCCCCCACGTGTTAAACACACACACAGGATGATGTTTCACTGGCTGAAGGTCGGTGCTGTAAGAACACAAACTCGGCGTGCGTTCTGCTGCTGTTCAAGTCATTTATTTCAACCTCCTTCCAAAGCCACAGTCCCCCCTCCACCATGTTCGGCGCCTGCATGGCCTTTGGATTGTCAGCTTCAGCAATATTTGTTGTTTAATTCATTCTGAACTCTCTACACACACAGTGCTACTCCAATGGCTCATATAATCATGGTCATAGCGATAATTAGCCCTCATGTCATTGAGAGCCAATTATCTCGTATTTAGTTCACATTGTCTCGGTTGGAATGACAAAATGAATTGTGTGGTTGAAGAACGTTGAGCTCAGCATGAATGGCTGGGGTTTACTATAAAGTAAGTCGTTTGCACCACGACTGTGTCTGAAGGCAAAAATGTCGACAGCGCCAGATTACAAATAACTTAATCACGGCGTGTGGTCGCAGCGCTTGGTTGTGCACCTCTGCATTCAAATCTTTGTGCGTGGGCAATCAGAGCTTCTCAGACGTGACTGTAACGAATAGTTCACTGATAAAAGCTTTATCGACATGATTTTAAATGATTTCTAAAGGTCTTAAAAATCTACATTTGAGTATGTGTTGTGCAGCCAAATGTAATTGTTTACGGGATATTCAATCTACAATTCGTGGTAATGCATTTAATACTTGACTTTGAGGTATGAGTTTACACATAATTGCAATCCCTCCTTAGCATTGTGGAGGTTGGTTTATGCCGTTTGCAATCTTAGTCATCTTGCTTCTTCTCAGTACCTGTGGCGTTTCGGAGAATAACAGAACCAGCAGCATGCGCTTAGCTGTAAAGGCTAAGATGCCACGCGCGAGTGTAAACAAAGCTTTAGATCGTCTTCTCTCCATCGCTATCTTAGTTAACTGGTCAGTTACAAAGTGACACAATCAGCCTTTAGCCCTCGTGAGTTCTACCTCATTTGATCGAACCAACCTTGCCTTTTGTTCTCCATTCCACTGTCCTCACTTGAACCCTTTTTTCTCAGGCACCTCCCACGACTGGCGGCTGCGCTGTGACGCCGTGAACCTCTACTACACCTTGTTTGGTTTGACTCGACCCTCCTGCCTCCCCCTGCCAGAGCTGGGCCTTGTGCTCAACCTGAAGGAGAAGAAAGCTGTCCTGAACCCCACCATCAAGCCCGAGCTGGTGGTCGGCGCTGTCATGGACACGCCCGCCAGTATAGGCATCCATGGCGTGGGCATGAGCTACTCGGCTGTAAGTGGTGTTGGGGGTCATTCGTCGGAACAGTTAGTGTAGTGTTAATAGGAAATGCACTGTACAGTGTGAACTACTGACAACTAGATTAAAGGTTATTTCTTGGCGGGTCGTATTCAGCAGCTTGAGTTCCGTTGGTTTCTATGCTGATGGCGATATAATCAGCGAGCTGCACGGTGGTCTGTTTTGAATGTCTGTGATTTATTAATGCAACATAACAAATCTTCAGATGGCACATGGATAGTAACTACTTCATCAAATCGGTGTTATCTTAGGTTGGATCTGTGTAATTATGGCTACTGTAGAGCTGCCAACTGTATTTGGCTGCACCTCATTCCCATTGCATCACCGTTGGGCTCACTTATCATCTCTCTGACTGCTGATTGAATCAGCATTATCAGCAGAAGTCTCACATGGAAGCAGGTTAAAGGGAGTGGGCTTTAATGAGGTGCTTTTCCATAGTCGGTTTCAGCGGTCGACAAAATGAAACAAAAATGGATTTTGGACACTTTTATAAAGACAAATGAGTAAGCCATTTCACTACCTATTAAAGTCTGTGTTTGTGTCTGCCAGGTGGATGAAGAGCCAGATCCTGTCTCATTGGGGGTGTGTGGGGTGGGCCAGCCCTCTCAGGGCCTGAAGAGGAAGGCTGAGACCCCGCTGGGCTCCCCTCCAGAGCCTGGACAGGTACTGCAGCAACAGGAGGATGAAGCACGAGGAGGGCGCTTCAAGATCAGGGTAACGGACTTTCTGTTTTTTTGTTTTATTGAGGCTAACTCATGAACTACAATGAACTAAATGTTTGACTGAAATCTGACATGTTCTCTTATAGCAACGTCTACAAAGACGTATAAGAGTCATGATGATCTGTTTTTGATGTTAACACGTTATCTGGTAATTAACGTGTAGTTGTGGTTTGTTGTAGTTCAACACAATGGAAGATGAAGACATTGATATGGAGACGGTTCATGACAGTCAGGCCTTCATTCACCATCATCTCAATTTGTTAGAGAGGCCCTCCACACCAGGTGAGCAGACACACACACACACACTGATCATTCCAAAAAATAAATAAACCCCCCAATAACCTGGTAACACACACACACACACCTGCCCTCTTTCTCTTCCCAGGTAAAGAACCTCCGTCAGTCGAACAGTCCATGCTGTCCATGCCCGCCACGCCGGTGCCGTCCTTCCCCAAGGAGACCACGTCCTCGTCCTCCAAACACGCTGCCGAGCACGGCCACCACCATCACCACCACCACCACGAGCACAAGAAGAAGAAGAAGAAGCACAAGCACAAACACAAGCACAAGCACAAACACGAGAGCAAGGACAAGGAGAAGGACAGAGAGAGGGACAACTCCCACGCCTACAGCAACAGCCCGGCCAGCGGCAGGTCCCTGCGCTCGCCGTCTCTGTCCGACTAAACCGTCTGGGGGCAAAGTTCGGCTTCCCACTGCTACTGGTTCAGTTAGCGTTAACTGGTTACATCCGTCTTGCAGTAGCAGGCGTGCGTCTCTGGTGAGCAAAGAGACACAAAATAGAACGCGAAAGGCTTTTAGTTTATCTAAATATTCTCTACTCAGTGCTGTCATCATACAGGAAGAGTGTTGTGGACAAAGTGTGAAAGAAAAGGATGCCGTTCCAAGTGTTGTGTTCCTCAGATATATTTCAGGGCTGAATTCCTCAGCAGAAGCAGCAGTCCGTTTTTGTTTGAGAGCGGAAACACAGACTTTTGAACTGAGGCTGCAATGTCATTAAGGTAAACCCTCCAGAGGCGTCCTTGTATCCTCTCACACACACACACGGCCTGCAGAAGTGTGTGGACTTTAGACACCGCTTCCAATCTGTCTGAGGCATGCAACCACACACACCTCTCTCCACAAACAGGCAAAAACCTCCCTCCCTCACGTAGACACCGCTCTGGTGTGCCTCATCCCCACAGCTCAATCCCAACATTCAGTGAGCGGCTTCTGAGGGGGAACCATGATGACTCGTGTGGATTAAACCATTCGGCCTGGACTGGCCCTCCGGTGTCTTTCACATCCTGCAAATGGCATTTCCCCCCCAGTTTGTACTGCACAATTGAAACTCAAGTAATGCTCGTATTTTTTTGTTTCATTGAGGATGAAAGATACTTTTGTGCTCAAGGATGTTTTAACTAGATTGACTCCAGCTCCATAAAAAAGGCATTTAGTGCTGGGTTTACTCTGGCACCGTTTCCTTGTTTGGATTAAACAATGGGAAGAACATGCAGAATTCAATATTACCCATTTAGGGTATCGAAATAGAGATGCAAAGTGTTACAGAATGGTTTTCTTGTTTAATCAGCCTCCTAAATGAGTCTTGCCTTGCCTAAATACGATGAACAAAAGACAAAGTCTTACATTGATGAAGTAGTCCCTGTCAGCATTTATTCCTCGTCCACACCTGTGAATCATCCCGGGAACCCTTGTCTCCAGATTTCCCCTGACGGTTGTGAATAACTGCTTAAACGGTTTATTCCTCTTAGACACAATAACCTCCTGAAAGCTACCAGACAATGTTGGTTTCACAAACGTAGAGTAGATACAAACCAGCCATGACATGAATGTAGAGGAACGAGAGATCACGTAGAATTTACAAGCTTCATGGAGAATTAAGGATGCTTCACTGAGGAATTTGGCCCTAATATTTTCTACGCTGGAATTTGTTTTGTAAGATTTGTTGATTTCATTGTTTTTTTTTAAATAAATTGAATGCAATTTTATTTTTATTTATATTTGTGCCGAACGCAATACAAGAACGAGCAATATTGATGCTTTTGTGTAAACTTTTGTGTAAACTTTGTGGCAACTTTTGAGCTACATGGAAGACATTCAACATTTTTTTTCAAACATCAAACTGGGGGTGCTCCGACCTTCATCTATAAGTAGCTATTACAACCCCACTTCAAAACATCTGTGTTACCATTACACACCACCATAGCTATAGCCTGTCCCAATGAACAGTCAGACTAATTCATTTAACATTACTGCCAAGATACTTTGGGGCGTGTTTCCGACAGTGACAATGACATATTTTAAACGGCATTTTACAACATTTAATTGTAGTTTTTATTATGATTTTATAAGTACTGGCCATAAGTAGTGGGGTCTCTAAATTAGGGTAATTTACGTTGTTTAACACAATTCTTGTCACCCAAGTGTTTATACTTTGGGAAGAAACCAGATCACCTGGAGAAAACTCAAACCTAAGACCTTTTTTGATGTTATCCCTTGTGCCACCCTCACCCACTCAAGGGGCCTCCCTAAAATGTGGTATTCCCCCCGGGGGCGGGGCCTCACGTCCTGCATCGCACTCGTCGGCTTGTATCTATCGTCACGTCACTTTTTGAATAAGCTATCTGAACTGTAAACTGCAAAGTTGTTCCCCTAAGATTAAAGCCACAGGAGGCCTCGTGCCTATTAACTTCAAACAGAGATGACTTTCTTTGTTTTTGGGATCATCGATTTACGAAGATGCATGGCACTGCCGTCGAGACTACAATGCACTTGATACTTAGATGTCCAACAACAAACCTCTTCAGCTAGTTTGCCCAGTTTCCCAAGCTTTAGATATAAAACAATTAGATCAAATAAATTAAATAATTCAGGATTTTTGTCCTGCATTCTTGCAGAGGGCTGTAGAAGTCAACTCTTTTTCACATCTAACGTGGAATTATGGGTTTATTTTGACTTAACCAAAATTGGGTATTGAACAGTGGAGAGACTATCCATGCCGGGTTAGGTGAGATTAATTAATATCAATAAAGAGTTTATAAACAGCACTTCACTTTAAGTGTGAAAAAGTGTTTGCCCCCTTCCTGATTTCTTAATTTTTTGCATGTTTGTCACACTTAAATGTTTCAGATCATCAAACAAATTTAAATATTAGACAAAGATAACACATGTAAACACAAAATGCAGTTTTTAGAAGGTTTTTATTATTAAGGGGGGAAAAAAATCCAAACCTACATGGCCCTGTGTGAAAAAGTGATTGCCCCCCCC
>NW_022283424.1:0-5689 GCF_004355925.1 Anarrhichthys ocellatus
TGCTTTCTATAATTAGTATACTTCATAATGACGATTGATACCAAGGCATTGTTTGCCAAGTTATGCTGCTTCTATTTTCTTCCTCTTTCTTGGTTATGAAATTCAGTGGGTAAGAAGGAAAAGATGACTCATGATGATTAAGTTGAAACACTTGTCTGTAAAGTGAATAATAATCAAGGCCAGATCAAACAATCATTGTGGCCAGACTCGCCTGCAAAGGTGCCCCTTGTTCAAAAAATAATTCTTATTAATTTGCGTTAACCCCATGCTGCTCCCTATTCTTTGCATTTGTTTGCAATTCTTATCCTTGATTACAACCTGGGGTTGCAGGTTTTTCTTTTGTTTACCTTATAACATCCATGGTTATATCACACTTTTCTCAGAAAAAAACCTTTTGCCATATATGACATTTGATTTCAGACTCGGAGCAGTGGATAATTAATTATAAATATTATTAAAATATATAATATTCTGCACTATACAATTCCTCTCTAACAGTTGGGGTGGGAAAAGACAAAGTGCCAACTGTACAGAATCATGGTCTTTTTCAGGGTTATTCTGTTACCAGTTTCAATATGTTGGAGTGATTATATGGTCGTATTAAGCATACGACCATCTTAATAGTGCTGGTTTGACTGTCTGGAGTGGCAAGAAGGGCAGTCTGTCAAATGCAGCCATTTTGGTATGCTGTTTTGGTGTTTTGAGGTGCAGGAGCATTGTTGGTAGATGTGTTCTATCAGTCAGTTTTGTTACCTCTTGAGTCTGTTTCAGAGAAGACGCCCTATTTGTTGTTCTATCTCTATAACAGTAAAGAAACAGATCATTTGTGATGTGAGATCTGATGAGTTGGGAGTGAGATAGGGTTGATAATCTCTTTTTTTACATCACCGTTTGGGTGGAGACAAGGTCAATGTCTGCAAAGTCATTGAAGGGTACCATAGATATTGTTGTATTTTAGCTTACTTGTGCTATGTGATTCTCCTTTAGCCTGCAATGCTGTAATGACACCTTAGAAATCAACATAAAGAGGAATAGTATTAAGGGTGTTTGGTGAAGTGTTGATCCCAATTTAATCCTCCATGATTGTCAGAATACTACTTCCCAAGCAACTGTGTGATAAACCGAAATAAGTAATGGTTCTTTTAATCCTCTCTAATGTTAGTGTGAGCAATTGAGGCCTGTTGCCACACATCGAGTACTTTTTTTTTCTTCCCGTAAGGTGGTGTGTGCATTCACATGTATGAGTGTGTGGTGTATTTAATCCGAATGGCGCAATGACTACTCGCCGTATCAGTGTTAACAGCTTGATTATTATCTTATCACTTCCCCATGCTCTGTTTCGTCTTGTCATGCCACTTAGAGGAACCAACAGTGAGAAGAACAGATGGGAAAAAAGGAAAATGGTTGTAATTAAGTTCTTTCTGGCCCTTTTTCATTAAAACCTATGCTACTTTAGTGACATGTGGTAGTTGGAGGCACCCAGATGCAGACTCAGACATAAACGACAGGAAGTAGAAATAGTTTACTAAGGAATTCAAAAATTCAGAACAAAAGAAACTGAGGAATCAAGTAACAGAAGTTGCAAAACTCAAACAAAACTCAAACAAAAGAGAGGCTGAATTCATACAAAACTCAAAACTAGGACTGATGGTCTAATGCAGGGGTCTTCAACGTTTTTCACGCCAAGGACCCCCAAACTGATAGCGAGATGGAGCAGGGAACCCCGACTATATATATTGTATCAAATAGTGTTTTATATTAAACTGGGCCTAGTGCCATGTATAAACATACCTCTTTATTGTGCATTCAAATAATACACAGGTTCATATATTCATGTTTTTATTTAACATGTGCAAGGTACAATGAGTAGGGTGGCCGTGGCACTGCCATTTATACACATACCGTGTCAACTGATACCAATGCCAACATCAACATTTCTGTCAATTGCATGATAATCATGCATACAAGCTATTCAGATTGATGTTTTCATTTTAAACATAAATCTGGAAACGAAAAATGAGTGATGGCCTATTAGTGCCACTGCCATGCATAAAGATACCTGTTATCTTGCATACAATACTGAACTATTAAATAATGGACAGATTCATGTTTGGGGGGGGGGAAACCAACTTTTTTAAATTTTTGTTATTGTCTAATCCAGTGATTTTCAACCGCTGCGCCGCGGCACATCAGTGCGCTGCGAGAGATCGTCAGGTGTGCCGTGGGAAAATGTCCAATTTCACTTAATGAGTCCAAAAAAATATTATTTAGTTGTTGTTGCAAATACTTTGCCATTGTTGAGCGTCTGAGCTGCAATATAGTGTCTGGCTAAGTAATAAATACTCTCCCATGCCAGTGGGGGGTAGTAGGTAGCGCAGTAATGACCGTGTTCATTTAGGACAGTAGAATGAAATGACGAGCGGGACGAGACGAGCAGCGATGGAGAAATATTTGAAAAGGAAAAATGCAGACTCTGAAGTGGGCCCTGGACAAAATAAACCAGATGGAAAGCCTCGTAAGGATCAACACATTTAGAGAGTTGTCATTAAATTGTCAGCATATATCCGGCCCTCGGTACAACGGCCCGCCAGAAAATATCATATGTTTATCATAACTGGCCCGCCACACCACAGAGCTCTGGGACGAAAAGTGGTGATGTTAGCTGGCTTTATGTGAGACATAACGAAGCATCTCACTGCGCTAAACCTCCAGCTCCAGGGACGGGGACGTGTGATCACAGACATGTGTGATGCAGTAAAGGTCTCCACCGCTCTTCCCGACTGCGCATTTTGCTGATAACTGGGCGCACTTGGCACAGAGTTCACCCGGCGATTTGCCGACTTTGCAGCTCAGAAATTAAAATTTGAACTGCTCAGCAATCGATGTGGAAAGAGCACCTGTGGAGCTGATAGACCTCCAGTGAAATGACACTGAAGACAAAGTGTGACTCTGAGGGCGCTGCACAGTTTCCAAGCTTCACCCCTGAAACGATGCCTTAACTCCGCCTACATGCAGCTCAAATGCTCTGCATGTTTGGAAGCACATACCTGGTGAGCAGCTGTTCTCTGTGATGAAGATGAACACAAACCCACACAGGAGTTGTCTCACTGATGCACCTTCACTCCATCGTGAGGGTTTCCACAGAACCTAACCCCAGATATTAATGAACTAGCAGCCAAGAAAATATGCCAAACATCTGGCTCTGGTATGCATACAATAATGCAGCCTACCTAAACATGTATTCTTTTTGCACTTTGTCCAATATCCCTTCTATCCTGTTTATTAAATGGTGACTATATTTGGCCCTAAACGTAGTCACAATTTCTTATTTTGGCCCTCTCTGTGATTGAGTTTGACACCCATGACATATATGCTGTATTATGCTAAAAGGTGTCATTATGTAACGTTTTTGGTTGTTGGTGTGCCGCGGGATCTTTTTAATATAAAAAATGTGCCGCGGCTCAGAAAAGGTTGAAAAACACTGGTCTAATCAACCCAAAATGATGCGGTCCCCCTGCAGTACCTCCGTGGACCCCCTGTTGAAGACCTCTGGTCTAACCCAAGGAATTTAGCATATATATACATACTACGCAGACAATGAACTACGACGTTCTGGCAGCAGCTCACAACCTACATAGGCTACTAATGAGGATTCTCCACAGGTGTGCTCTCAGCAGGAGTCCGCTGACGACATTGCAACTCCTTCTATGGAAAGCTGTCACACAGGGCTCAGGGTGGAACCGTGACACTTTAGTGCATCCCCATAGTCCGAGTGATAATCCATTGGGTTTTGTTAATTGCTTTTGTCCTGCACTTTATGGGGGTCACGCGTGAATAAAACAGGGGCCGAAACATCTTCAGTTGGAGTTTTTGCAGTGTTTGTCTCTGCCGCAGCTCATTTTTCTTTAATAAATATCTATTCATTCTAATCAGCCTGGTACTCTTCAAGCAAAGAACTTTTGTACATTAAATGTTTAAAACAGCAAATGTAAAAACCTTTAATGATCTAATGATCTTGTCTACTTTCATCGAATTTCCACGTTCCACTTTTGATCACTGGGGCTGTAATTAAAAGTGTACCATAAACATAACATCAGGCCTCACCATTTGCATATTCCACCAAATAGACGTGAAATGAAAATAATCCTGCACAAAGCAGTACTGGTATAAGGCATCAAGTAGCCTCAGCCATAATAAAAAACAATCAGCAGCCCCTAATTGAACTAAAGAGCCCTTGTGTAAGGTGAGACCTTTCTCCTGACCATTTGAACTAACCAAATACAGCATATTGATTTTGTTTAATGGAGACATTTTCAAGTAAAAACTCTCTCCACGTGACCAGGGATGAAATCATGTGTGTGAAATGTACCTCTGTGGATTTCCTAGCAAGTGACAGCTCTCCAAACTGGCTCCATTTGTGTGACAGTAGAGATGGGGAGATGTCTGAGGACTTAACGTGATGTGGAATGCCAAGAAAGCCAGCATCTCGGGATGATCCAGACAAACCACCAGACAATAAATAGCCACGAGCTGAGGGTTAGTGTCTGATCCTGGTGTAAGCCCCGCTCTGCTGTCTCAGAGACATAGTCAGGTCTTACTGTAGCACTGAAGTTTCAGAGGGACGCAAATTCACAGCATCAGCTGAAATAGACTCACTCATTCCTTCCTGCTTTTATACTTCTGTCCACCTCTTTTCTGTAATACCAACAATTCTCTGGTATGGGTGGATTTTTCTGTTTAAGATGTAGTGAGGTTCATGTTTCACCAGCTCTCTGACTGCTGTCTGCTGGGTTTTAGGGGTTCTGATGCCACTCAGTGGCTATTGAATAATGACCCTGAGAGACCCAGCTTTAGCCTAATCCCTACTTGAAAGCTATCCTTCCTCTAACTCAATCCCTCTTTAAACCCTCGCTGGAGACAGACGAGTGCCACATAACACACACATACACACACACACACAAAAATGCATACACACCTGGATTAATGCAGTCATACTTGAGTGACTGTTTCAACAAAATACTGGAACTGACAAATGAGACATGTTTCAAGGAAAGAAGGATATAACATTTAAAACAGGGATTTTAAGGCTTCCAGTGGAATTGATTTGAGGACAAGCACTCTTACAGGATGACATTCATATACTTCTATAATTTTTACTTTTTGAAATTCCGAGTCAAGGAGTTGGTTGACTTACCCTAATTGACCAACTGCCAAAATCTAGTAAGATGTTTTCTTTGTTGTGTTAGCCTATACATCATATCATACAGATCTGCAACATCATACAGATCTGCAACAATTGATCTCATGTTAAATTGAAACCAGGTCACATTTTCCAAAAAAAAATAGTGACTTTTGTTTGTTCAAAAACCCTAGGTCAACTTGATGTATTCCACACCAAACACCAGAGCACATCTCATTCTGCTTGTCGAAGGGCTTTCCAAACACATCCAGACAATATACATATTGCACAGAAAGAACGGACTATTTCTAAACCAGTAGATATGAAAATGAACCCAAACTGACTTGATTTAGACGTCTTGTCTGGATTCATAACATCATCCGGAGGCGCTCTGTGAATTTAATGTTGATGTATTCACTGTATCTAGCAAGCCACACTTCAGCTGGTTTACTACAGCTGTATGAACCCAAAATAAACAATTTTGCTGGGATTTAATTGCAATAAAGGGAT
>NW_022283425.1:0-5689 GCF_004355925.1 Anarrhichthys ocellatus
TGCTTTCTATAATTAGTATACTTCATAATGACGATTGATACCAAGGCATTGTTTGCCAAGTTATGCTGCTTCTATTTTCTTCCTCTTTCTTGGTTATGAAATTCAGTGGGTAAGAAGGAAAAGATGACTCATGATGATTAAGTTGAAACACTTGTCTGTAAAGTGAATAATAATCAAGGCCAGATCAAACAATCATTGTGGCCAGACTCGCCTGCAAAGGTGCCCCTTGTTCAAAAAATAATTCTTATTAATTTGCGTTAACCCCATGCTGCTCCCTATTCTTTGCATTTGTTTGCAATTCTTATCCTTGATTACAACCTGGGGTTGCAGGTTTTTCTTTTGTTTACCTTATAACATCCATGGTTATATCACACTTTTCTCAGAAAAAAACCTTTTGCCATATATGACATTTGATTTCAGACTCGGAGCAGTGGATAATTAATTATAAATATTATTAAAATATATAATATTCTGCACTATACAATTCCTCTCTAACAGTTGGGGTGGGAAAAGACAAAGTGCCAACTGTACAGAATCATGGTCTTTTTCAGGGTTATTCTGTTACCAGTTTCAATATGTTGGAGTGATTATATGGTCGTATTAAGCATACGACCATCTTAATAGTGCTGGTTTGACTGTCTGGAGTGGCAAGAAGGGCAGTCTGTCAAATGCAGCCATTTTGGTATGCTGTTTTGGTGTTTTGAGGTGCAGGAGCATTGTTGGTAGATGTGTTCTATCAGTCAGTTTTGTTACCTCTTGAGTCTGTTTCAGAGAAGACGCCCTATTTGTTGTTCTATCTCTATAACAGTAAAGAAACAGATCATTTGTGATGTGAGATCTGATGAGTTGGGAGTGAGATAGGGTTGATAATCTCTTTTTTTACATCACCGTTTGGGTGGAGACAAGGTCAATGTCTGCAAAGTCATTGAAGGGTACCATAGATATTGTTGTATTTTAGCTTACTTGTGCTATGTGATTCTCCTTTAGCCTGCAATGCTGTAATGACACCTTAGAAATCAACATAAAGAGGAATAGTATTAAGGGTGTTTGGTGAAGTGTTGATCCCAATTTAATCCTCCATGATTGTCAGAATACTACTTCCCAAGCAACTGTGTGATAAACCGAAATAAGTAATGGTTCTTTTAATCCTCTCTAATGTTAGTGTGAGCAATTGAGGCCTGTTGCCACACATCGAGTACTTTTTTTTTCTTCCCGTAAGGTGGTGTGTGCATTCACATGTATGAGTGTGTGGTGTATTTAATCCGAATGGCGCAATGACTACTCGCCGTATCAGTGTTAACAGCTTGATTATTATCTTATCACTTCCCCATGCTCTGTTTCGTCTTGTCATGCCACTTAGAGGAACCAACAGTGAGAAGAACAGATGGGAAAAAAGGAAAATGGTTGTAATTAAGTTCTTTCTGGCCCTTTTTCATTAAAACCTATGCTACTTTAGTGACATGTGGTAGTTGGAGGCACCCAGATGCAGACTCAGACATAAACGACAGGAAGTAGAAATAGTTTACTAAGGAATTCAAAAATTCAGAACAAAAGAAACTGAGGAATCAAGTAACAGAAGTTGCAAAACTCAAACAAAACTCAAACAAAAGAGAGGCTGAATTCATACAAAACTCAAAACTAGGACTGATGGTCTAATGCAGGGGTCTTCAACGTTTTTCACGCCAAGGACCCCCAAACTGATAGCGAGATGGAGCAGGGAACCCCGACTATATATATTGTATCAAATAGTGTTTTATATTAAACTGGGCCTAGTGCCATGTATAAACATACCTCTTTATTGTGCATTCAAATAATACACAGGTTCATATATTCATGTTTTTATTTAACATGTGCAAGGTACAATGAGTAGGGTGGCCGTGGCACTGCCATTTATACACATACCGTGTCAACTGATACCAATGCCAACATCAACATTTCTGTCAATTGCATGATAATCATGCATACAAGCTATTCAGATTGATGTTTTCATTTTAAACATAAATCTGGAAACGAAAAATGAGTGATGGCCTATTAGTGCCACTGCCATGCATAAAGATACCTGTTATCTTGCATACAATACTGAACTATTAAATAATGGACAGATTCATGTTTGGGGGGGGGGAAACCAACTTTTTTAAATTTTTGTTATTGTCTAATCCAGTGATTTTCAACCGCTGCGCCGCGGCACATCAGTGCGCTGCGAGAGATCGTCAGGTGTGCCGTGGGAAAATGTCCAATTTCACTTAATGAGTCCAAAAAAATATTATTTAGTTGTTGTTGCAAATACTTTGCCATTGTTGAGCGTCTGAGCTGCAATATAGTGTCTGGCTAAGTAATAAATACTCTCCCATGCCAGTGGGGGGTAGTAGGTAGCGCAGTAATGACCGTGTTCATTTAGGACAGTAGAATGAAATGACGAGCGGGACGAGACGAGCAGCGATGGAGAAATATTTGAAAAGGAAAAATGCAGACTCTGAAGTGGGCCCTGGACAAAATAAACCAGATGGAAAGCCTCGTAAGGATCAACACATTTAGAGAGTTGTCATTAAATTGTCAGCATATATCCGGCCCTCGGTACAACGGCCCGCCAGAAAATATCATATGTTTATCATAACTGGCCCGCCACACCACAGAGCTCTGGGACGAAAAGTGGTGATGTTAGCTGGCTTTATGTGAGACATAACGAAGCATCTCACTGCGCTAAACCTCCAGCTCCAGGGACGGGGACGTGTGATCACAGACATGTGTGATGCAGTAAAGGTCTCCACCGCTCTTCCCGACTGCGCATTTTGCTGATAACTGGGCGCACTTGGCACAGAGTTCACCCGGCGATTTGCCGACTTTGCAGCTCAGAAATTAAAATTTGAACTGCTCAGCAATCGATGTGGAAAGAGCACCTGTGGAGCTGATAGACCTCCAGTGAAATGACACTGAAGACAAAGTGTGACTCTGAGGGCGCTGCACAGTTTCCAAGCTTCACCCCTGAAACGATGCCTTAACTCCGCCTACATGCAGCTCAAATGCTCTGCATGTTTGGAAGCACATACCTGGTGAGCAGCTGTTCTCTGTGATGAAGATGAACACAAACCCACACAGGAGTTGTCTCACTGATGCACCTTCACTCCATCGTGAGGGTTTCCACAGAACCTAACCCCAGATATTAATGAACTAGCAGCCAAGAAAATATGCCAAACATCTGGCTCTGGTATGCATACAATAATGCAGCCTACCTAAACATGTATTCTTTTTGCACTTTGTCCAATATCCCTTCTATCCTGTTTATTAAATGGTGACTATATTTGGCCCTAAACGTAGTCACAATTTCTTATTTTGGCCCTCTCTGTGATTGAGTTTGACACCCATGACATATATGCTGTATTATGCTAAAAGGTGTCATTATGTAACGTTTTTGGTTGTTGGTGTGCCGCGGGATCTTTTTAATATAAAAAATGTGCCGCGGCTCAGAAAAGGTTGAAAAACACTGGTCTAATCAACCCAAAATGATGCGGTCCCCCTGCAGTACCTCCGTGGACCCCCTGTTGAAGACCTCTGGTCTAACCCAAGGAATTTAGCATATATATACATACTACGCAGACAATGAACTACGACGTTCTGGCAGCAGCTCACAACCTACATAGGCTACTAATGAGGATTCTCCACAGGTGTGCTCTCAGCAGGAGTCCGCTGACGACATTGCAACTCCTTCTATGGAAAGCTGTCACACAGGGCTCAGGGTGGAACCGTGACACTTTAGTGCATCCCCATAGTCCGAGTGATAATCCATTGGGTTTTGTTAATTGCTTTTGTCCTGCACTTTATGGGGGTCACGCGTGAATAAAACAGGGGCCGAAACATCTTCAGTTGGAGTTTTTGCAGTGTTTGTCTCTGCCGCAGCTCATTTTTCTTTAATAAATATCTATTCATTCTAATCAGCCTGGTACTCTTCAAGCAAAGAACTTTTGTACATTAAATGTTTAAAACAGCAAATGTAAAAACCTTTAATGATCTAATGATCTTGTCTACTTTCATCGAATTTCCACGTTCCACTTTTGATCACTGGGGCTGTAATTAAAAGTGTACCATAAACATAACATCAGGCCTCACCATTTGCATATTCCACCAAATAGACGTGAAATGAAAATAATCCTGCACAAAGCAGTACTGGTATAAGGCATCAAGTAGCCTCAGCCATAATAAAAAACAATCAGCAGCCCCTAATTGAACTAAAGAGCCCTTGTGTAAGGTGAGACCTTTCTCCTGACCATTTGAACTAACCAAATACAGCATATTGATTTTGTTTAATGGAGACATTTTCAAGTAAAAACTCTCTCCACGTGACCAGGGATGAAATCATGTGTGTGAAATGTACCTCTGTGGATTTCCTAGCAAGTGACAGCTCTCCAAACTGGCTCCATTTGTGTGACAGTAGAGATGGGGAGATGTCTGAGGACTTAACGTGATGTGGAATGCCAAGAAAGCCAGCATCTCGGGATGATCCAGACAAACCACCAGACAATAAATAGCCACGAGCTGAGGGTTAGTGTCTGATCCTGGTGTAAGCCCCGCTCTGCTGTCTCAGAGACATAGTCAGGTCTTACTGTAGCACTGAAGTTTCAGAGGGACGCAAATTCACAGCATCAGCTGAAATAGACTCACTCATTCCTTCCTGCTTTTATACTTCTGTCCACCTCTTTTCTGTAATACCAACAATTCTCTGGTATGGGTGGATTTTTCTGTTTAAGATGTAGTGAGGTTCATGTTTCACCAGCTCTCTGACTGCTGTCTGCTGGGTTTTAGGGGTTCTGATGCCACTCAGTGGCTATTGAATAATGACCCTGAGAGACCCAGCTTTAGCCTAATCCCTACTTGAAAGCTATCCTTCCTCTAACTCAATCCCTCTTTAAACCCTCGCTGGAGACAGACGAGTGCCACATAACACACACATACACACACACACACAAAAATGCATACACACCTGGATTAATGCAGTCATACTTGAGTGACTGTTTCAACAAAATACTGGAACTGACAAATGAGACATGTTTCAAGGAAAGAAGGATATAACATTTAAAACAGGGATTTTAAGGCTTCCAGTGGAATTGATTTGAGGACAAGCACTCTTACAGGATGACATTCATATACTTCTATAATTTTTACTTTTTGAAATTCCGAGTCAAGGAGTTGGTTGACTTACCCTAATTGACCAACTGCCAAAATCTAGTAAGATGTTTTCTTTGTTGTGTTAGCCTATACATCATATCATACAGATCTGCAACATCATACAGATCTGCAACAATTGATCTCATGTTAAATTGAAACCAGGTCACATTTTCCAAAAAAAAATAGTGACTTTTGTTTGTTCAAAAACCCTAGGTCAACTTGATGTATTCCACACCAAACACCAGAGCACATCTCATTCTGCTTGTCGAAGGGCTTTCCAAACACATCCAGACAATATACATATTGCACAGAAAGAACGGACTATTTCTAAACCAGTAGATATGAAAATGAACCCAAACTGACTTGATTTAGACGTCTTGTCTGGATTCATAACATCATCCGGAGGCGCTCTGTGAATTTAATGTTGATGTATTCACTGTATCTAGCAAGCCACACTTCAGCTGGTTTACTACAGCTGTATGAACCCAAAATAAACAATTTTGCTGGGATTTAATTGCAATAAAGGGAT
>NW_022283426.1:0-1896 GCF_004355925.1 Anarrhichthys ocellatus
GTATATATGTATATATGTATATATGTATATATATATAAGGTTATAGATACTTCTTGTTATTTTCTAGGTTCCCACCAGTTTTGATTTCTGATCAAAATCTTATTTTGTTGCCAGGCTACATCCTCTTTCTATTTCTTTAAATGTCCAATATTGTTTTCTGACTGCAGGTCTTGGAGTTGTTGAGGAGACAAGGCGAATGCTACGGAGAGGACTTTGATGCCATAAGTCTGCTGCAGACTCTCTGCCTGGTGAAGATGGACAGTGTGGATGGGAGGAAACCCGCCGGTGCTGCGGGGAAACAGGATCAAGAGAAGACGAATGTGGCAGAGTCCGCCGGCAGCCCCACAGCGGCTAAGAACAGCTGCAGAAGTCCAAACTCGGCTGCAGGAAACAAAGACAGCCAGACTGAAACGGAGATGAGAGGTGTCCAATAAAGGATTTGAAACTCTCTGCTGTTGATCAGCATAGTTCTGTCATTAGTGATGGTCTGAAATTCTGTTTGGACTGTGGATAGAGACGTGCACTAATCATGGTTAATTTTTAAACTTTTTGTTTAAAGGACATGCTGAGGGAAGGATGAGAAATGATTTTGCATGCCTTTACCCAGAATACAAACAGTAGGGGTGTAACAATACACATATTCGTATTGAATCGTTCGGTACTAGGCTCACGGTTCGGTACGCATTACGAACCGAACAATACGTTTGAATAATACTATTGCATGCTCAACATGGCAACGTAACAGACAACGTGCTGTCTGACACGCCCACCACGGAAGAACAACATCTACCCTGGTGAGGGTACGTTTGTTCTGGGAGGCGCGCTATGCTAAACTAGCTTAGCAGGAAAACCAACAGCAGCACACACGCTACAAACTCTCCCCGCAGCGTTTAGGCAGCTACTCCCTACCGATTCAAACAAGGCTAAAGGTACATTTATAGCCGCGGATATGAGGCCGCCCTCTGGAGTGGAAAACCAGGCTGTACGAACATGCTTAATGCTATTGAGCCCCGTGACACTACTCCTTCACAAGCCCATTTCTCCAGACCATAATTCCTGCTTTGTAAAAGAAAACAAAATCCCAAACAGAGAATCAAGTGTCCGAAGCTCCCGCTGTTGCTCTGACAACAGATGGCTGGACGTCACGGACTACACAAAGCTAGCTGACTGTAACGACACTAACAGGCCGATGTCATTAATCTAGCGTCTCAGAAAGCAACGGCAGTGCAGCGGATCTCTGGCCTCCTCCAGAGATCAGAGAGTGAGTGACCTTCTTTCACAGACGCACAACAGCAGCCCACGTGTTGAAGACTTCCTGTACGCAAATTAATCCATCATTGTTCAAATTAGAAAAAGAACAGACTTTATGATGGCATTTCTGCTGTATTGAACCGTGCCGTACCGAGCCGTGGCACCACTGCATCGTATTGAACTGAACCGAGAATTATGTGAACCGTTACACCCCTAACAAACAGTAACGATTGACAGCTCATCATGTAACAAAATAAAGTTTTACGTTGAGGGTTCAGTTCCAGTTTGGATCAGAGATGATTTGGATTTTCAGAAAAACAAATGGGCAGTATCTCGTATCTATATTTTTTTGTTGTTGTTTTATTTGTAGTTTTTGGAAGAGTCACAAGCTTATTGGCTATCTCGGAAAGGTCAAGGCTAATTTAGTCGATTTCTGTACACAAAATCCCAAATGGATCCGTAACATTTCAAATTATTGCTGTATTTTCAGAGCTCACCTCGTTGCTGCCAGGAAACGGCGACGTAACGGGCAGCAAAATCAGTGAGGGGGAGACTCTCCGGCAGCGAGCGGTGTGACCAGCTGCTGGAGACCTGGACAGAGTGTGTGTGTGTGTGTGTGTGTGTGTGTGTGTGTGTGTGTGTGTG
>NW_022283426.1:1996-5688 GCF_004355925.1 Anarrhichthys ocellatus
GGGGAGAAATAACTTCACCGCCATCCCACGGTACGTTCACAACTGACAGCCTTCCCGTCCTGATGGAGGGATACAAAAATGGGATGGGAGATTGAAGCACCATCATCATCGAAGTTCAAACTTTTTAGTTCTTTTAATGATGTGAGTTCTTTGTTTTGTTTTTTGAGTGGTTTGAGAGGCAGATTTATTTTTTGTCTAGCAGCTCGAAAATAAAAAGGAGGGAGTGAGCAAGTTTATATACACTGGAAGGCGACACTCATCTTGGTACAGATTTCAGGTATCGTTAACTATGTTTACCTGCACACTAATATTCTATTATTAATATTCCAAATTTGATACGGGTCATGTAAACAACATATTCTGTTTGAATATTCCGAATAAGTTATTATTTCAAATGTGGCATTTTCTGATTAAGACGGCAGATATTATTCAGGTTTTAGGAGCATTGTTAGGACATGTATGGAGCACATTCACATGTGCGTTGAACACAAACCAACTGGCCAATCACTGGGCCAGAGATAATGAAAAACCTGCAGCACGGTGACGACGAGGGTACACCAGAGGAGCAACATGCTGCAGTTGGAAAAGGAGTCAAATTTAAGTTTTATAAAGGATGCAGATGTAGTTTTTATCTGAGTATGCACCACTGCATGTAAACAAAAATATGAATTTTATGAATTCATTTCCATTAGCCGTGTAAACAGCTCAGTAGATATATTGTCTTATTAGGAATAAAGGACTGAATATTTTCTTCATGTTAACGTAGTCGTCAAACCATGAAGGACTAATCCCAATTTATTTTTCAGCAATCGGTTAAAACACTGCAGTGCTAAAATGCAACTGTTCTGCCCTATGAATTATGAGATATATGATGTCATCAGACTCGCTAAATCTACAGTAAAGATTAATACACATTTATCAGGGATGTGTGTTTCTTTTTGAGTTTTCTTTTCCTGATCCCTAGAACTGAACAAGTTGAGCGCCCACTGGATATGTTCTCTGTGAATATTTAAAGTAAAAGCAGTTTCGTGGGTATGCAGTAAATGTTGTTTAAGGTTAGGCAGGTTAAATTGTGAAGATTTTAACAGTTTTTATTATTTAGAAAGTGTCTTAAAACGGACATGTGACAATTTCAACTTTAAATTGTCAAATTGCAGTCATGTGGTTTTCTTCAATGTATGTATTTGCATTTGTCATTATGGGAGAATGTATTTTTATTGAGATTATCAATTACATTTCAAGACCCAGTCATGGCTGTAAAGGGAAATAGCACTCTGGAAATTGATATGACGAGGCTCTGCTGAAACACCAACCTGTACTCAAACATGTCACATTGGGGTTGTGGGTGTTTAGTTCTCCGCTCTATATTCAGAGGAGTGTTCTCAGTTTTTGCAGTCATTGATTGGATTATCTATACAAGGTGTTTAAACATGTGGTACAAATACAGGACGCTTTTATTGAATGTGACTTTTATCGTTTTTGTTGCCCCAACAAATATGGTACAAGGCTTAATGTTTAACAAATGCATGATTTCTCAGAAATGTAACGGCACATCACTGGTAATAATAATAATAAAAGTAACTCTGTTTAAGGTTGAATCATTTTGTCAAGAGTTTACGTTCTTTATGGAGTTCAGTTCTCTCAACCTGGAAGTAAATTCATCGTGCTTGTTTGAATCTCAGGGGTAAAAAACGTCAACATCGCACGTGATTGTCTGTGTTTACGACTTCTTCCACTGCTTGTAAATACGCACTGCACTAAGTGGAGCATTTGAAGATTTGTTAGATCCCCCCTTTACTCAATGCATTAGTGTATGTTTAACAACTGATCTGCTGTTTTTTCATATAAATATTGGGGCCCCATGTCTGTGCAGTGGGCCACTTTATTAATGTAAAGTCTTTGAAGAAACTGATGCTTGTTTGTATGTTGTGTTGTTTCCAGTGTTCAATTTCTGAGGTGACATTTTGATGTTTGGAGCTGCTGTTGGTCATGTTTGAGAAGGCTTCTGATTATTATACTCGTAGGATTGCCTGCAGTCTGAGACATAAATACAGTAGATATGAGGTTTGGTGTTACCTTCAGGCTGATCCGTAAATGTTGCTTTCTCTCCCGGTTTTAAAACTCAGAGCCCAGCCATGTCAGTAACGACAGAAAATCTCCATATATAAATAAATATATAAACAGGGTAAAAGCACTCATGAAGCCCTACTTTTAAAGCTGAGTGTAGACAGTGTATTCACAGCAGTGGGTTACCTGATTAACACAGAAACATCACTACTGCAAACCTGTGTCTTGTCAGTAGATGGAGCCACTTCACCTCGTCCTCGCCAGAGACAGCGTTTCTGTCCTGGGTGTCAGATGAAGATGCTCCTCCACCTGTAAAGCCTGGACTGGAGAGACACTCAATTTAGGTGGGTTGAATGCAAAGAAGTGATTACGTTCAATAATCAGTTAGTAAAGACAGAGACTAACTAAAGGTAAAACTTCTTTAAGCAGCCTAGTCGGGATGGGGTCTAAGACAGGTAGAGGTAGATGTAGATATTGTCAAAAGTCAACTGGTGAAGGTGGATAAGAGAAATGCAGTCTCGATACAAAACAGGTTTTACAGCTGTTTCTGAGGTTCCTATATTTGAGGATAAATCGGTACCGGTTGAGGGCAGGAGGTGATTGATCTTGTCTCTAATAGTTTGAATATTATTATTTAAGAAGTTCATGAAGCCATTACTACTGAGGTGTATAGGAATACACGGCTCAGCCTGGCTACAGTGCTGAAGAGAAACCTGGGGTTGTTCTTATTGTTCTGTATTAATGAGTTATAGGCTGCCTGGCATCACGGAGGGCCTTCTTATATCTTTTAAGACCGTCATACCAGACTAACCGAGATTCTTCCAAACTGGTTGAACACATATCTTTTCAAGTTTTCATCTGGCTACCACCACTGGGTATAACTCACTTCACTTCTCTTATTATGTTATAACTACGTATGTAAAAATGAAAAAAATAGAACGTCACATGTTGATATTGGCCCTTCATTTATTTGATTTTTTCCACAATATGTACTTTAGGTAGTCACATCTGTGATGTATCCAGCTGGTACACAAGGATCACTGGGCCATGGTCCAGGGCCAGTCGTGGAGGTTCTGCAATACCAGGTCGATGCGTGGAGTGGACGGACCAAGCCCCTATTCCATCTCCCTATTCCAAAAATCAATTTAATATATGGTCCCCGGGTAGGGGACGTATCAGATATTAAACTGATAAGAACAGATACTACACTTGATCTTAGCCAAAAGGCAGAGGAGCAATACGGTGGGCTGTGATGACGTGATTCGCTGAGCAGTTAATCTCAAACTATGATCTCATTTGCAGCCATGTTACAATCAGTCGAAGCACAAAAAGAGACATTGAACCAATGTCATAAAGAGTAGTGAATGTTTCATGAAGAAGAATGCGTTTTTTACGGTCCGGTGATGAAGTACACAACAAGAACTAAAGAGCTCCGGTAGTCTCTAGTGGAGAACACAGCTGACTGCAGGATTCAACCCTAAACTGACCATGTGAGCCACAACAGAGTTTATCATGTTAACTATGAACTACACAATAACAGCATTCTCTTCTCCACATGCTGACTGTCCGTCTTATTAACAACAGAACCACTGTGACTGGGATTTAATATGTTACAGCATCATATG
>NW_022283427.1:0-5687 GCF_004355925.1 Anarrhichthys ocellatus
AACTCCTTAGTCAACTTTATTCCAAGTCATTACCTGACATATAAAACATGTCAACATTCATTTCTGCAACATTTAAATTAGCTAATTTTGCTAATAACACGTACTGCTGTGTAACTGAGATGGCTGAGTCAGTTTTCTAACTTTCTGACTCTGTTGAGCTAATGATACACTATTTTTTAATGTATCAAAATATGCCGTAATCATTATTTCTGACCACAGTGGCCACTGCTCAGAAAAAGTTTCATAAGCTGACTTTGAATGAGCATTTAGAAAGAAATACACTCACAAAAACTGAATCTGTCTGGGAGCATCTGCAGGAGCATTCCATACGACACACACCTCTGTCTGTCTGGCATCACTCGTATGGCTCACTGCTGAACCCTGGACACACACACACACACACAAAGCTTTTTTAATTTCATTTTTCATAATGTTTTAGGTAATAATCTTATTTGAGTGTTCCCTTTTGGGGTTTGTGATTTTATGAAAAAACATGTGTCTTTATGTGCATGTTTACGTGTGCACACCTGGTGCTCATTACAGGTGAGCAGCTGTGTCTTGTTCCGGTTGGTCAGGGTGAAGGTGCCAACTGTGCCCTGATTGGCTGCATCCCTGGCCTGAAGCAGAAAGCCCTCAAAATACGATGTTCCGGAGAGGATGACTGGAAAAGAGTGTTTCAAAAATGTAAGAATTGAAAGAAAATAATATCAACATTATCAATCATGTTTATTCATTTGGTTCTAGACCAGAGGTAGCCAACACGGTGCCCGCCGGCACCCTGTCGCCTGCAGGGACCACTTGAGTCGCCGGCAAGGCATGTTCTAAAAATAGCACTAGTCACCATGGAGCTCCGTCTAAAAATTTAGTTGCTGTTCATTTTTAATCGAAAACACTTGCATTAGTGTAGATTTTAAAATGACAATATTTCTTGTCATAAGGGAGTTGGGTACCTGGAGGCGCACGGTGGACAGCCAGGACGAGGCCGCCGCACTAGGTTTTTCAGGTTCCGAATGGCGGGCGCTTCCCGTTGGCGCCAGACGCGCGCCGCGAGTGCGCCGCGAGCGCACCCCGTCTTCAGATCCGTAAATCCTCGGAACAGGCCGCGGGGCAACAACTCAGGGGTGGCGGGGGTAGAGGCGAGGCAACGCATTCCTACCGAAAAGGCCCAGACTAGAGGTTTGAACGCGGGCGCCAAAGACGCTCGCGTGCCTCGGAGGGTTGGATCCCCCGCTCGGCTATAGACGAGACTGTTTACTAGTTTCTTCGTGGAGACAAGGGTACCATTGGAAAAGCTGGTGTCGGCGACAACAGACGGGGCTCCCGCGATGACGGGCCGGGATGCAGGCTTCATTGCGCAATGCAAAGGTGACCCAGACTTCGCAAAATGTCTACATTACCACTGGATCATTCACCAGCAGGCGCTATGTGCAAAAGTAACCGGCTTTGATCATGTGATGATACAAAAATATCACAGATGTGATACCTCTGACTTTCAAATGTTGAAACAGATTAACAGAAATAAAAGTTGCATGTTTCAATATATATGTGTAGCTATACCATCATTGTTGTGGAAATCATTCTTAATAATTATTGTGAGGAATAATTAACTGACATGTGATCAAACAGTCTCTTCACATATATTATTATTAAAAGGTGATCTGTGCAACTTTGTTATTCAGGAACTTTGTGTCAAATAAGTAGCCCTTCGTACTACTCGGTACCCTTGAAGTAGCCCTCAGTTTAAAAAAGGTTGGTGAACCCTGCTCTAGACTAATACGTTACTAAGTCTGTACTAAGACCTGTATTTTGACCAGGTTAAAGGGAGTCTCAAATCTAATTTGTTGAAATTGCAAATGACTGCTCACTGGCTTCTTGGTTTTTGAGTACTGCATATTATGGGAGTGACTTTATGGGTTCTGTTTCGGGAGCACATTTTTCACATTAGAGCCTTTATCACAGCACTGGGTTCCATCGATATGTCTAAACTGGCAGTGTTGGGTTCAACCATTTCCACAAACCTTGATGACTGACTTATTACATTCCTTGGTTACCTTTGATCCGTTCTCTGGGACTGAACGTGGTGGTGTTGGTGTCTAGGCGGTAGGGGCTGTGAGCGGTTTGACCAGGGACACCATGGTGGGGTTCCATGCTGCCACAGACTTTGGTGACCTTGCCGTTGGCATAGCAGCCTGCTGGCACCCAATAACACACCGAGACGGAGATAAAGAGAAGGCCACACAAGCCCAAAGGAGACATCTACAAGTTAAAGTATCAGCTGCTACACGGTGGCCACGATTTCTGAAATGAAAAAGAAATCACACAATCCAGCAAAGAAGGAATTCAGCATGACCACAAGCTATGTCTCTGGACTTGTAAAGTCGTTGAGATTGTTTTGTTCCTTTTCATTGTCATTTTGCTTGTCTGAGTAGTTGTGTTGTATCTGTTTGTAGCTGTTTAGTGGTCTCTTTTTGGTCATTTTATGTGTCTTTGTAGTTGCTTTGTGTCTCTGTACACATCTCAGCATCTCAGCTCTTGTGGCCTCAGTGTTTCAAGTCTCACTGACTCTACACATCTTTCAGGACACATCCAGGAAGAACAGCAGACATTTAAACACTAAGTAGAAAGATTTCCATTCTAATACAATCACTGCAAACTTGTTTTAATGATGGCCTTTGTGACTAAAGGTTCTTGCTAAGCAAGCCTCATGTACTACAGGAAATGGTCTTCTTCTAAGGAGAACTCTTTAACCAAAGAGAGTAATAAGGTTGTTGTACTCACCACTCGTCCTGCTGCAGTAGAAGGGAAATAGTCCAAGCTTGGCAGTATGTATATGTGAGTACAATATCATGTCCTCTGTCCCAGTGCTCTGTGTGTGTGTGTGTGTGTGTGTGTGTGTGTGTGTGTGTGTGTGTGTGTCTATTATTGCAGCAGTTTTACAACCTGATGGCTGAACTATTGGAACATCCTGATATGACTTTTCACTCCGGGGCAGGTTTCATTACCTTGTCAGGTGTACTTTCCATTCACAGCTATTGCTGTTCATCTATATGAGAAGAATTTATGTGAAACTATAATATATATACAGTATATAAATGGTCTGCTAGCATCAATTTAAATTAAATTAAATTAAATTAATTAACTAATTTGCTTGCTCAATTAATTATTGAGCAAGCCGACACTTACCTGTCTGTGACAGGCAGCAACCTCCAGTGCTAAAATGTAAAGACGATGTGGAAGTGCCTTAAACTTGATATGATGATGATACAGGGCGTCAACAGATGACTTTAAATTTGAGTCGATAAAATCAATAATGTCAATTCTATATTTTAAATTGAGCAGTAGCAAGCATGAACAAGTTCTCTCAGGGATTTCAATATTTCATTATTTCGTTTTGTGCAATGTCCCTGGAGCATTACAGGTGTTAACAGCTTTGAGTAGCTGCATTTTCATTGTGCTTCCATTGTGGGACAGTAGTATCCAACATTTCATTCTGCAAGCTAGTGGTTTTAGTTTCCTTCATGTTCTTATTTTCCCAGTGGGAATGCTCTACACTACATATTCATGAAATATAATTAGTGTGCAAGTATGAAAGGCTATACATATTTTGTTCAACCAGAAAAATGTGCCTCAGCTTCTCATAGTTTGGGATTTGAATCTACATTTGTCCATTGTTGATGTGTGTGGACAAGAGTTCCCTCTGGTGGTATGAGAGGGACACTCACTTCATGATGTACATTAACGTGCCTGCATGCGCAAGAGATTTGTTCATATCACATTGTGCTTTGTAAATTCGTTGTGTCCCAGTATTTCTAATGAGCAGGCCTGGTGAGTCATCTTGAAGAACAATTTGATCAAAATAAATTCTAATGAAAGTAGCAATTCTTCCATGATATCAGATTACATTTTAATTTACTTTATCTATGTCAATGTATGACGTAATCTTGGCATTATGTTACTAGCTGGTGGGCTGCTCTTGTCTGTCCAACAGCTGCACTGCAGTGTGCCATCTTATGTAACTCGCTTGTCTGTTTATGTGCCTACGTGCACACTGCACGTTGATGTGTGGTAAGCTTAGAAATTGCGCAGTAGAAATTATGCAATAGAATGAGCATTTTGGCAGCAATATCCTATTTCAATAAATTAGTTATTGCTGCAGAGCAGGCTATGTTGTCTAAGTAAGCGCTTGAAATTTTTCTTCAGTCAATACAGAAGCTGAGTGACTGGGCTTAAGGGTTTGTTGTAGTGCTTCAGCAACCACCTCTGAAGTTCACATGAGCAGGGCACTAAATTCCCAAATAGGTTACAAGACTCACTGAAGCTACTGGGCAGCTTCCTGTAGTCATGTATGAAATTCATACTTACACTAAATGAGCAGTGAACACATTTCTTGGTTAAATAAATACTGGTTTGAAAATGTATTAAAACATTCAATAATTCCGTTTTACTGGGGTTATTACGGTAAAGGCCCCCCGGTCTGCAGACCACGCCCCCTTAGTTCACCCACTGTCCATACAAGAAAAACAGAGCTGTCACACTCGAAGCTGTGACCTAACGGAGACAACGGACAGGTGAGTGGGAATGGATATTCAAACAGCTGTTTGGATTATCGTGTCATATTGTCATATGGTCATGTAATTAAGCTTGTTGGAGTTGTATCCCCAGCTATAGGCTAGCAGGTCGAATGATGCATCACTAACTTAGCTAACGGGTGTTAGCTAACGTTAGCGGACACAAGTTTAGCTTACTGTTATAACTTTAATTATAATAATAACCTTGCTTTAACGCTTTGCACGTTGCGTTTCGTAATTCAACATTGCACCATAATATGGGAAAACACACCGTTCGTTGTTTACAGACGACGAATGCTCATAACCATTTAGCATTCTGTCCATTAATCAACATTTTTAGCGTTTCCTTGCGACGAAGGTACATCATTTTACCTTATGAAACATTGAATAGCCATTCTCAAGTTTACATTAATTTCCCCAATCACATTTCAACTTCACGGCACCGCCCACTATGTATGTCTGCTGCAGACATGAATTACCAAATGAACCACAAGTAAAGTGTGTGGCGCTATTAAAATAAAGTGACTGTGGTAACGTGTACGTATGCCGAATTGTTAAATTGTTACTAACAATGAAATGAGTGTTTTGTATTATATTTAATGTTGAATAACTGTGTGCTAGTAAGCGAGTGAACATTAAATGGCCGCTCTGTTGAATGGATTGGAGTCCCACCACACACGGGATCTCAGCTCTGGGTTTCTGTACCACCGGGCCGAACACTTCTCTACCGTCGTCTCGACATTGTCTATATCTGTTGTCACTCAGTGTTGGACCCGGTGCTCCAGACCAGCTGAACAGTGGTCGGAAGAGTTGTATAAATAGGTAGTGTGACATTAACGGTTGCATTGCTGACCTTGTTCTTATCGGACCGGAGCACTGCGCAGACTCAGAGGAAGGGTTCAGTGACTCTGGATGCATTAATTAACCTGCTCCATGTGCAGACCAGAATCCAAGCAGCATGCTCTGTTCCTGTGTGTCTGGGCTGTTGTATATCTACCCATGTGTATTAGCTCAAGTAATGTCCTGGGCCTCTACGTGTTGACGAGGAAGTTCCAGGAAGTCTATATGTATGTGTGTGTGTATATATATATATATATATATATATATATATATATATAT
>NW_022283428.1:0-5684 GCF_004355925.1 Anarrhichthys ocellatus
GTACAGGACCCAGACCAGGTACAGGACCCAGACCAGGTACAGGACCTTGACCAGGTACAGTGACTAGACCAGGTACAGGGACTAGACCATGTACAGGACTTAGACCAGGTACAGGACCTAGACCAGGTACAGTGACTAGACCAGGTACAGGACCCAGGGCAGGTACCGTACTGTGTAGCCTTGTCCAGATCTCGTCTCTCAACACAGTACGGACATCGTCCGTCTGACTAAAGCTTGAAGAATAATCAAAGAGAAAAGAGCCCACCTCCGGTTCATGACGTAGGGCGTCCGGTTGACCCACTCCCACTCCCCCGTCCTCTCATCAGTCAGACCCACCCAGTAAAAGACCCCCATGCCATGCTGTCTGACAAAGTCCTGAACCAGAGAGACAGACAGGCAGAGAGACGGTCACAAATACTGAATATATAAGAACTGTGGCTAAAAGGTGTCCCACAGGGATCAACTCCGGGTCCTCTGCTGATTACATGGTTTTTTAACAGACAGACAGACAGGCTGTCTCACCCACTCCTCGTCGGTGTTGAGTATGACCAGGTGGGATTCGTGTCCGTTGCACCAGTCTCTCGCAGCGTCCCAGGACAACGATGTCTTGCTGAACATATAACAGCTGGAGCCAAAAATATCCCAATTCAGGGGACAACAGCCTTCAGATGCTGAACCTAAGAGACAGACGGAGACAGAGACACAAGAGAGGACACGAGGGGAGACGGACGGAAACAGAGACACAAGAGAGGACACGATGGGAGACGGACGGAAACAGAGACACAAGAGAGGACACGAGGGGAGACAGAGACACAAGAGAGGACACGAGGGGAGACAGACAGGGACACGAGGGGAGACAGACAATTACATGACTGCGTCCTCTTGTACAGCTGCCCTTCTAAGGACCATATTAACAGTGGGACATTTTAAGAAAAGACACTTAGAAAGTGGTGACCAGGATTAGATCGAGGTTCACAGTAAAGATAGGTAGGTGTGTGTGTGTGCGTGTGCGTGTGTGTACCGTTGTTGACGATGCGTTCGATGGTACACTTGAGCGAAGCGACCGTCCTGCTGATGTCGTCCAGAGCTGACAGCTGCTTCAAAGCCTCGTCCACTAAACACACACACACACACATTGAGAACATTTGCTGTTGAGTGGAGCTTCATTGTTCTTCATTGTTGTGTTTTCGGGGTCTTCAGACAGACCTGAGGTCAGCTGGTCCTTGTTGCTCTCCACAGCAAACTTCAGGCGCTGGACGTCTTTCGCTGCATCTGAGACAAAAAGGGACAGGACGTTGTGGACCAATCAGATTTAAGGATCTCAGAGACAGGTGTAGTTACCTTTGCTGAGCTGCTGGGCGGCGCTCAAGGACTCTGTCTGGTTGGACACACGTCTGTCCACAGACCACAACCAGCTGGACGTCTTGGAGTCTGAAGGCGGGGACACAAAGTAGTCCTGTTTGTGTGTGGAAAGTTTTAAAATATATATATTAATGTTTACTCTCCATCAATGAAGTTTGATTTTAAAAACTAAATGCTAACATCAGCATGCTAACATGTTGACCACACTCACCATGGTAGTTTAGTGTGTTAGCATGCTAAAATTAGCTATTGTTAGCATGCTAACATGTTGACCACACTCACCATGGTAGTTTAGTGTGTTAGCATGATAACATTAGCTAATGTTAGCAACATTAACCATAAACACAAGAGTCCAGCTAAACATATTGATCTGATGATGACAGAAGAAAAATCAGATGATCAATAAAGTGTGTGTGTGTGTGTGTGTGTGTGTGTGTGTGTGTGTGTGTGTGTGCGCTCACTGCTAGCTCCCAGTGCTATGATCAGAATCAGGATGATTGTCGCCGTCAGACCAGGAAACAACCAGCGTCTGAACCTGGAGACTCCTGAGAAATAGACGGGAGCCGGCTCTGAGAGACAGACGGGTAGAGAGACAGGAGGTGACTTTCTCCCTTTTTACAATAAGTACAATCAGTCAGACAGGTGGAGAGACAGACGGGTACCTTTGTTCCAGAAGGAGCTGTTGTCGTCTTCGACGTCGTCATGGTATTCGGTCGTCATGTCTCAGTCTCCGTCGTCCGTCTCCGTCCCGGTGAAGTCTGTCCAACAGTCCATCTGTCCAAACACCGAGCAGAGGGGTCATCAACCCCCAAAAACTGCACTTTGAACTGGAAAACACAGCGAGTGTCGCCATGTTGGTCTACGATGTGGAAACACACATTTCTACTGAAGGTAACTGAAGTGTTCCCGCTTCCACTGCTACAACTGCAGCTGAAGCCTTTGGAAAAAAAAGCTTAATTGTGGTGAAGCACTTCAATGCACTCAGGTAGGACCGGAGGTTGAGTTACTAAAAGATGTTGAAGTGGCAGTTAAAACTGAAATACTCGAGGATGCTGAAGTGGCAGTTAAAACTGAAACACTGGAGGATGCTGAAGTGGCAGTTAAAACTGGAACACTGGAGGATGTTGAAGTGGCAGTTAAAACTGAAACACTGGAGGATGCTGAAGTGGCAGTTAAACTCAAACAGGGCTGAAGGTTTCACAGATGAAGTGTACGGAATGGGTGGGAAGTGGCAATTGAAATGTAGGTAGTCAAAAAACGATGAAGTGGTAGTTGGAGTGTGAGAACTAAAAGCATGTGAAGTGGCCGTTAAAGAATGAGCACTGGATGTAAATAAAATGTTAGTTGGACTAGAAATGCAAAAAGCATTGAAAGGAGTTGAAGTGTCATTTTATAAAACCAAACATAAAGGACAATAGTCTCGTAGCCACAAACTTTGTTGAAACAATGATATAAGGTTGAACACATCGTTTACATCCAGGAGGTTTACAAAGACATCGGGCCGTGTTTCATGAGCATTAATAGAGAGAGAGAGAGAGAGAGAGAGAGAGAGAGAGAGAGAGAGAGAGAGAGAGAGAGAGTCTTACCCACGTCTGGTCCTTGTGGATGATGACCAGGTGAGCTTCGTGGTCTTCACACCAGATTCTGGACTCGTTCCAGGAAAGAGACTCAAAGCTGAAGAAGAAACAGTTGAAGCCAATCTGATCCCAACCAGGAGGACAACACCTGTCTGCTGCTGAGCCTGAGAGACAGACAGGAGTTAGTATCTGTCTGTAAACTTGTATTTTAAATATGTGTGTGTGTGTGTGTGTGTGTGTGTGTGCGTGTGTGCGTGCTCACTGCTAGCTCCCAGTGCTATGATCACAATCAGGATGATTGTCGCCGTCAGACCAGGAAACAACCAGCGTCTGAACCTGGAGACTCCTGAGAAATAGACAGGAGGACCGTCTGGTAGACAGACAGTTCATCACAACAGTTGATGATGGTGTTTTACAGAGGGTTAGAGTCAGACAGACAGAGACATGCCTTTGAACCAGATGGTGCTGTCGTCTATCTCGTTCTCTAGCTGGTAGTCTGTCTTCATGGCGATGATGTCCCTCTGTCTGTCTGTCTGTCCTCTGAAGATGAAGACAGTGAGACAGTCAGAGTTTGTACTAAAGGGTCCTTTTCTTCTTCTGGAGCTTTCAGTTCAGTCTACTCATGAGAAAGATGAGAGTATTGAAATCATTGAGTGATGATTAACTCTACATCTATGTGTAGAATGTTAGCACGTTAGCATGTTAGCACGTTAGCTTCTATGAGCCACATTCAGCTGATATCCTAAAGGAACCCCAGGTTGTCAAAGTCATCAACGGTGAGAAAGAGAAAGTAAGATTCAACGGGCGGCCGTGAGTCGTGCTGATGATTTATTAATATAGACCTTTATGATACATTCAGGGTCCTGAAGACCTGCGCCATCCAGCTGTCTAATGTCCTTCAACACCTCTTCAGCCTGAGCCTGAAGCAGGAGGAAGTCCCGGTGCTGTGGAAGACGTCGTGCCTGGTTCCTGTACCAAAGAAGACGACACCGTCTGGCCTCAATGACTACCGACCAGTTGCCCTCACGTCTCATGTGATGAAGGTGCTGGAGAGGCTGGTCTTGCCCACCTCTGTCCGCAGGTGAAATCCTCACTGGACCCTCTGCAATTTGCATACCAGCCCTGTGTGGGGGTGGACGACGCCATCATCTACCTGCTGCAACGAGCTCAGTCGCACCTGGACGGAACCGGTGGCTCTGTGAGAATCACTTCCTTTGATTTCTCCAGTGCATTCAACACCATCCAACCAGTGCTGCTCAGTGAGAAGCTGCGGGTGGTGGGGGTTAATACATCCACCGTCTCCTGGATCACTGACTACCTCACAGGCAGACCACAGTTTGTCCGACTGGGCCGTGTGCTGTCTGATACGGTGGTCAGTGATACTGGAGCCCCACAGGGAACTGTTCTGTCTCCCTTCCTGTTCACCTTGTACACCACTGACTTCCAGTACAACTCAGGGTCATGCCATCTGCAGAAGTTCTCTGATGACTCTGCAGTGGTCGGGTGTATAAGGGACGGACGGGAGGAGGAGTACAGGGCAGTAGTGGAGGACTTTGTAGAGTGGGCCGGTAGAAATCACCTGCTTCTGAACGTGGCCAAGACCAGAGAGATGGTGGTCGACTTCAGGAGGAAGACGACGGCTCCACAACCGCTGAGAGTTCAGGGAGAGGATGTGGACATGGTGGAGGAGGACAAGTTCCTGGGTGTCTCCATCGACAACAGACTGAACTGGAAGACCAACATCAACGCTGTGTACAAGAAGGGGATGAGTCGACTCTTCTTCTTGAGGAAACTTTGATCCTTCAACGTGTGCAGCAAGATGTTGGAGATGTTCTACCAGTCTGTTGTGGCCAGTGCACTGTACTTCTGTAGTCTGCTGGGGGAGCAGCATTGGAGCCGGAGACACCAACAGACTTAACAAACTGGTTAAGAAGGCCGGCTCCATCATTGGCTGTAAACAAGACAATCTGGAAGAGGTGGTGGAGAAGAGGACACTGAAGACACTATTATCCATATTGGATAACCCGGACCACCCTCTCCACCATCTCCTGCAGGGACAGTGGAGCACTTTCTCCAACAGACTGATTCAGCTCCGCTGTCACAAGGACCGATACAGGAGAACATTCCTGCCCTCTGCTATTAGACTCTATAATAAATCACCTCTGAACAGATCAAACACTAGACTGTAACACTGCTACACTGTTGCTGCTGCTGTTGGTGATCTTGTGCACCACTGTTTTGTTTATTTTTTCCTACTTAGTTAATTTAATACGATTCTATTTAGTGTATATACTGTGCATTTTGATTACTCTATTTTCTTACATTTAATAGGTCCTGCTCTGTTATTTTATTATATTGTATATAGTGTGCATTTTCCATACTTAATATTTTTATTTTATTGTGTAACCCTGATTGCTGCTGCCACAGATGCATTTCCCCTTGGGGATGAATAAAGTATATTTCTATTCTATTCACTTCATAATCAGGACTATAAAGAGTTTAAAGCCAGGGATTGTAGTCATGATTAGGATAAGAATAGTGAGAAGAAGAAGAAAAGTAAGAATAACAGTAGTAACAGTAATAGTGAGATAAGATAACTTTACGTTTCTGGATGTGGACTCACCTCGATGAACCGGTCCAGAGGACTGAAGCTCATCAACGGCCTGTTTATAAACTGTCCATTCAGCACATCCGCTCAGATGTTCAACTTCTTCTTCTGTTTGTGGTTCAACAGAGGTCGTCTTC
>NW_022283429.1:0-5679 GCF_004355925.1 Anarrhichthys ocellatus
GGGCGGGGCTACAGAGTGATTGACAGGTCTCTACCAGAGACGTATACAGAGTCTCTACGTCACTCCTCCTCAGTCCAAATATGGTCACTTCCTGTTCACTGGTTGCAAAAAACAACAACATGGCGACAGCCTTAATTCAAGATGGTGACGGCAAACTGCCGAACTCGAGGCTTCATAACATCAGTCCCCAAACCAATGGGTGACGTCACGATGACTACATCCACTTCCTATAGACAGTCTATGGTTACAACCAGACTTCTTTTTGCAACCAGAGGAGTCGCCCCCTGATGGCCATTGGAGAGAATGCAGGTTAAAGGCACTTGAGCCTTTAACCTGCATAAAAACTTCATTTTTCAGACCCAAAGTTGCCGCCTGGTTGAGTGGAAGCAGTTGTTCCTGTAGAGAACTGTAGCGCCTCCCAGAGGGTAGGAGGGCAAGCAGTCTGTGGCCGGCGTGCAAAGTGTCCTCGATAATACTGCGGACCTTCACAGACGGTGCTTTCACTGGACGGCCTCCATAGCAAGAAGGGGAGAATCGTTGATGCGTTTGGCAGTTTTCGCCTCCCTCTGCAGAGCTTTCCAATCCGAGTCTCTTATATATGGGCGACTGAAGTTTATAGTTTATCCACCTTTTATCAGACAAACAGGATTGATAGATCGGTCCTTCTCTAATTCACATCTAGAATGTGGCAGCTAATTAGCTGGTTGCTAACAGCTTTAAAAAATAGGAAAAAGAAGGAGAAGCATTTTTTTTCCTTATTATTAATATTATTGGATAAATGTAAGCAATGCAACTGTATGAAAACGGTTGAAAATGAAACAGGTTTAATATCCAGAATATAACTTCTTTATAGAGTCGTGATTTTTTAAATAATAATAATAAGTATTACTATTATTTTTGTTTTATCGTAGTTATTATTATTATTTATAATAATTTTATAATAATAATATATAATTATTATTATTTATAATAATGACACTATTATTGTCTTTGATTAATAAACTGTCATAAAGCCATGCTGTTACATGGCCCGGTACAGTAGGTGGCGGTATACACCTTTAACGTTGGTTCGTAGTCCGCCATTAAATTAAAGAAGAAGAAGTTTTTTGTTTGTTTTTTCTATTCGGTCATGTGACGTCACGAGAAGACCATGTGATACGCTGGAGGAAGTAGAATGAACCAGAAATAAACCATCAACAACAACAGCAGCACCAGGCTAACGGTTGCTAACATTTTAAATACAAATATCTGTACCCGCGAGACACGGCGCTTCTTTCCGGTCTCGCGCTGCCAGCCGCTGATTTCCCCCCTTCCCGAACGAAGAGACCAAAATGACGGCGGCGGTGTTTTTCGGCTGCACCTTCATCGCCTTCGGGCCGGCCATCGCTTTGTTCTGGTTTACCATCGCACGGGAGCCGCTGAGAGTAATTTTCCTCATAGCCGGGTGAGCATTTTAATCTTAACTCATCAGAAGTAAACGTATCGTCATCATAGTCATCGTGATATTAGATAGAAACACACTCAGAGCTAACTATAACTTGCTAGCTAACGAGAACGCTACATTAGCTAGCTGCTACTATTAGCTTCCATTTCGGACATCTTTTGTCAGGTTGCTCCTCACTAGTCGCACATTAAGTCAACACTAATCCGTTTGTAATCTCTCACACACATATATAAAAATAAAAAACACCAGATACGGTAACTTAAATATCTAAGTTTTAGAGTCTAAACGTGATCGGATCCTAGCTTCTCAACCTAAGACTAGCTAGCCAACTAACAGTTAGCTAGCTAGTGAGCAAGCTAGTGAGCTGAACACTATATGATATGATGTGATTATTTAATGACATGTAATAGAAATGATGTACAGAATATGATTAGTGTGACATGTAAATATTATGTGGTAGATTAATATTACCTGTCAGGGAGGATGTTGTATGGGATAAATGTGATATGGTATAAGGTAACAGGTAGCAAAATATATATATATATTAATTAGACTCTAAGGCTGCATATATGTAGATGCATTCACAGCAATTTGTGACTGAAAATTAAATAACATAGTTAATGGACTGAAATCAAAATACAGAATACATTCAGGAATCTTTTCAGGTGCCATCATTTAATTCATGCAACACCTTTAATTCTTCTTCTTCATATAACTCATCGTGAATGTGTTTATTTCCGCCCTCAGAGCGTTCTTCTGGCTCGTGTCTCTGCTGCTGGCCTCTCTGGTTTGGTTCATCTCCGTTCAGATCAGCAACAAGGACAGCGCCGCTCAGCAGAAAGGCCTCCTCATCTTCGGCGTGGTTCTGTCCGTCCTGCTGCAGGAAACTTTCCGCTTCGCTTACTACAAGCTGCTCAAGTAAGTTCTCACAGACTCACTTATTCTAAAGTCCGTGAGGGTTTCGTTCTGTCCTCCTGTCAAATCATCCAGTGTTTGAGGTTCTCTCTCACAGACATTTTGAGCCCTTTTTAAACACTTTCTGGAAGTCTGCATTTCTGCAGACTCTGCCTAAGGGAATTACCCACAATTCATAGCAATGTGACATTAAACACGGGGTTACCAGCTCAAGGCTGAGACGTAAGAAAAGTGAGATTAACAAAGAGGCATATTTAGTTTCCACACCTCCAGGCTCTGTATTCAAAGTCATAAAGCTATGAATTGTGGGTAATACCCAGGAAAGGGTCTGCAGAAATATGTACTTTTTTATATAAAGGGCTCAAAGTGTGCGAGAGACAGTGAGACAGCCCGTCATAGTTCTCAGATATCCATCACTTCCTTTATTAGTTGTATATTTTGGCACAAATGAACTTGGAGAAATGTGGCCCAAAAACAGAAATCCACTGCTTTCTTTTTTTAATAACTAAAAAGTTTGACTTCACTGAAGGAAGCGAGCTGATGGCAGAAGCTACTAGACTAACAAGTCCATACTACAAAGTAATCATACACAGTATATTCTATAGAATACATGTTACTGCTTTTGCAGACAGTATACAACAAATCAACAAACTTATAATAACAATACATTTTATTTGTTTAGCTCTTTAAAAGGTACTCAAAGACACTTTATGTGCTAAAAAACAGAAACAATAGAAGCAATTACAAAAGACACATAATAGATGATATAAGGAACAGCACAAAAACATACACTACTCATTTTACAGGTTAAAGACGCATCCAGATGCAATTCACGCACAATGTAGTCGATCAAACTGCGACTTCACGGACTCCTCGAGGAGAAAGCAACCCGTCTCTAAAGATGAAAACATCTTTTAGTTTAGTTTTCTAACGTCTCTCTGCTGCTGTCGGGACAGTAGTGTAGTGGCTCGTGATGTGAAACAGCAGCCACTAGAGGCCGCTAGAGTTTAATCCTGTCGCTCTTATCCTGCAGTGAAATGATTGGGCAGCGTCTCCTTTTATTATCCAAACTAACTTCAGCTGATCTGACAGCAGTATTAAGGGCCGTGTGTCGCTGTATTGGTGCGTCTGTAAAGGACCGTACTGCATGTTTTCAGACCTTTCACTACACATTCCATGTACTCGGATAGTTCCTGGTGACCATTTGGTGTTTTAGTTGTGTAATCCATCACAGTGCACATAAAATGACACACGCAGTCTGTTTCATATCAATCTACATTTATTACTTTTGTTATTTCAGGGCTCGCCCGGCAAATGACAATTATTGTTATCTCTCAATCTGATGATTATCTTCTTGATTAATCAATACATGTCTTTGGTATAGAAAGTGTAAAGAAATGTAGAACGTTTTGTCCGCCCAAAGCTGAAAGAAATTCAGTTTATTCTCATCAAAGACAGAAACTCAGCAAACGTTCATATTTTAGAGGCTAAAACCAAATGATTGTTTGATCCAAACAAACTTAAATAGTGTAAATAACAACTAATCCGTTTATCTCTTAAAGAGTCAGTATTTTATAACTACAGTAACCGTATTTGGACTTTAAGTCAATGCAAAAGTTTCATACAGGAGAGATATCAACTGTGTGAAGAACGGCGTTCTTTCTAAAATGATCAATGTCGGTAGAAAGGGTTCAATATGTGATTCATTTTTTTAGCGTTTTTGAATTGAACCGTGGAGCTCAAGAGGAGTTTCGTATCGGAGCTCAAACAGCTGAAGCACACAAAGAGACTCTTGAGTTTGAAATGTTCACTTTGTTATTCAAACATGAAGTTGTTCTCAGCGGGTTTGTGTTCAAGGTTTCCCTCTGTTCCTCATTCTCTGTTTTCATTCTTATCGTCTTCCTCTCGCCGACGCACATATTTCTAATTCATGTCGTTTACAGCAGACGCTGAAGCGCTGCTCAGGGTTTATTACTGCGTAGAGGTTTGAGCCAGCGACGGAGTAAAGTCAGCCGGGCCCAACATGATCAGAAGTGAGAATAAAAACAGCAATTAAAACCTCCGGATGTGTGCGAAGGCAACTCGTACAACTGCTAAAGTTCTATTGTTGAGCCACTCAAATGTGAAGATTTCCTGTTTTTATATAATACTAAAGTTAATATCTTATAATAATATCATTAAAGACATAACTGGTAGATTAATCAATAAGGAAAATCTAATTGTTAGTTGAAGCCTCTCTCCCCTTTCAATGTTGAAATAAAATTATTTTGTTAATTTGGGTTTCATTTACTCAAACATAATAGACATTTTTGTTTATCAAATACTCAGAAAAAACAGGAAACTGCATAGATTTCTGTAGAACAACCTGAGTGTGTGTGTGTGTCTGTGTGTGTTTTCTTTTAGGAAAGCCAATGAAGGCCTCCTCACCCTCAGTCAGGAGGAAACCATGCCGATCTCCATACGGCAGCTGGCCTACGGTACAGTTAGTCTGCTCTTCACTTCACTGCGTCTGTTTTAACTACATTACGTCTCATGTTTGCATTCCAGCTTCAACTGCACGGTTAAATAGAATCTGATCTAACAAAGTCATCATGCCACGGAAAATAAAACTTAGTTTTTAAAGAGTAACTGCACAATTAAACATTTCTTAAGATATAATGTACTTGTTAAAACTGTACTTTGACTAAACGCATCACTGCTCGTGTCAAAAACAAATCGTCATTTCGCTGTTGAAAATGTCTCAAAGACGCCTCGACCGTGTCCGGGACCAATGAAATAACGGAGAGCTTCTCTGTTGTCCTTGTTGTCGTCTCAGTGTCGGGCCTTGGCTTCGGCTTCATGAGCGGAGCGTTCTCGGTGGTCAACATCCTGGCGGACTCTGCCGGTCCGGGGACCATCGGGATCCACGGAGACTCTCAGCACTACTTCCTCTCCTCAGGTACCGACGCAGTTAGCAGCTGAGACTTGATGTCACCATGTACTCATTCATGTTATCTAGTTGTTCCCACCCATCTCCTCTGGGTTAGCAAGAGGAAAGTCAATCAATCCTGCAGCATGTCTCACTTTCCCCTCTGTGTTCAGCCTTCATGACGATGGCCATCATCCTGCTCCACATGTTCTGGGGCATCGTCTTCTTTGACGGCTGTGAGAATCGGCGCTGGTGGGCGGTGGCTACTGTCGTCCTCAGCCACCTCCTCGTCTCCTGTCTGGTGAGTGTTGCAGGTCAAGTGACGAGGTTGCTGGTTGCTGGCAGACGGCAACCACCGGTTCTGCAGAGTGAAGCCAAAGCTTCATGTGTTAAAGCTGCATTCTCTCTAGTG
>NW_022283430.1:0-5679 GCF_004355925.1 Anarrhichthys ocellatus
TCCCCTCCCAAAAGCACGTGATTGGATGGGCGGTGGGCCGGCCAAGTAGCCTACCGTGGTATGGATTTGCAACATTGATAACAGTAGAATGACAACTGGAATGTTCCAGACAGAAATACAAACGGGTTTATTGGTTGTGGTTTAGTAACATTATCTTTGCTTGTCCAATATCACCATACAATTATTTATTTCTGAACGGTGCAGTTTGAAACGAGAGTGCATGCATATGGAAACTGTTACAAGGTTTGTTTAACCATCATCAGTACACAATAGTGCCCGAGAATCAAGCAATACGACTCAAATGTGTGGACTCGAGCCCTCAACTTCCAAATCAACTTCATGCTAATTTCCAGCAGAGGGCGCTTCAGTCAAGGATATGGACCTAAAGTACTCTCGCTCCTATAATCACAACTGTCTTTGAAACACTTTATTCACGATATGAGCGCTGAGACAGCAGATATTCTGAATTTTTCTTCATATCGATTGATTGCATTGACGTGTTATCTCACTGATAATGCCAAATGTGGCACACTTTTTAAGGTTGTTGTTGTTGTTGTTGTTGTTGTTGTTGTTATACTTTTGCACGACTTTTGTCATCACAGACTTCTATCTAAATAGTGACTTGATGTAAATATTGGCAGATACAAATACAATACTGATGGATAATGAACACACACATGCACTAAAAGCATGCACTGCCGGCCCGGCTATGTCAACAATGCATGGAGAAGCTCGGATAACAACACACAGAGGGAGAGTTTCTCTGCTCATCATTTCACTATATTTTTAAAGACAATAGTTGTTTGCTGCTCTCTTAATGTTTACAATGTTAAATACAGCTCCTTTAAAGTCTGGATTCAACACCCTTCAGCTGTGCCTCATGTAAAGCGTTGGACCCCTTTAAAGGCCCCGTAAAAAAACTATTAATTTTATTGTGATTATGATGATTATTATTATTGTTGTTATTATTATTATCGTTATTATTATATTGTTATAATTATATAGTTATTACTGTTATTATTGTTATTATTACCCAATTTTTTACTGCAGATGCAGTAAAAGGTAAGTGACTAAAGATTTGTTTTAGAGTTTCATTTTCATAAAAAAACATAATAATAAAAGGACCACTATTATACTGCTGAAGACAACTAACAGAAGGTTTCGCTGCTGACAGTTTGTGAGAAAAACACAGCTGCAAGAGAGACTAGTTTTACTCCAGAAGAACAGGAGTGAATTGAATGATTAAAGACGTTCAGTCATTGGCTGAAGCTGCCCTCTAGTGGTACGTTGGGAGAGGAACATGGACAGATCCCTGTCATTTCATTTTAGGTTGTTATACAGTATGTGTTGTTATATGTGCTGATAGCTGTCGAGTTTTGCATCCCGTTCTTTCTCCGGGTTTTGCATCCCGTGCAGGCTTAGAGTCACATGGAATCCGTTTAACCGAATAATGCACCCATTACGTTCCTTTTCAGACACTTGATGATCACACAGTTACCAGCTGATATTTCGGGTTGTTTTGACAGGACAGTGTGATAATCATGCCTGTAACTCACCTGGTCTGGGAAAGGAGGTAATACAACTTAACTCTGCTGAATAATTTGTCCATAATGTAACTTCTCAAATCAAATGACGTAATCAGCACAGTTTGGCTTTACGGTGTGAAATTCATACATTTAACAGAGACATAAGCTGAAATAACAAGCGATGCATTACTAATCAGTTCAAGTGAACGTCGTATTTACCTCTTAACACTACTCATTAATCTGCATAGGCCACAAGAATGGTTGACAGGAAATAGACATTTGCAATCAACTAGGTGGCGCTCCAACACAATTACGGCCAAGGACGATCTCATTGATGTTCCATTGGGCTCAATATACAGTTTCACTCTGCTGAAGGTTTAATAAATGTTCGTATATATATCAGCATTCTGTCCCAGGTTCAAATGTAGTAAACTTAAGTGTATTTGAATTATAAATGTAGTATTCTTTTTGTGCTTAAGGTAAAGTATATTTAACATGTACATTTAAAAAGTGTACTTCAAAATAAAAGATCAACTTTAATCTACTAAAATTATATATACTAATTCTCCAATACTTAAAAGTGGTAATTCAATGTATGTATTTTAAATTGTATGTAAGTGTAATTTTTTTTAAATCACTAAATTGCAAGTACTTACATCAATATTTTGCTAATGGAAAGTATATTTATTTTCAAGCCTTTGTAATACACTATTTGTGTTTTATTAAATTGTACTGTGGTTTCACTTCATTGAAAAGTGTAATACTTACAAAAAGTGGACTTTAATCTAAGTTCATTGTTGAGCTGCATTTCAGTGTACTTTTAAAAAAGCATTGCAGATTAATGTGGTAATTTATTGTCGGCCTATTTGTGAAATTCACATCTACTTGTCTGTGTAATTGTAATACTTAATGCTATTGTTGGCTTTTAGTCTCATGTTGTGCAATGAAGGCTAAAAACAGATATTGTGTGGTCAATAATATTAAAGCTATGCGTTATTAAACATAATATTAAACATGCGTTATTAAATATAACGCATGTAAAAACGATCAGCAAAGTACCAGATACACGCACATTTCCGGTTTGAACTCTATGTATAAAAGCTATTGCTGTACCAACACAAACGCGATAATGGCATCCATTGCCTGTGATATGTATGTAATTAAACAATCAGAGTTTGTGCCTTAGTGTCCCCTTTTTCTCTCTCTCTATATTATTTATTTACGTTTTTCAATTTTTATTTGTTATGCTTTTATTTCTGTCTGTCTTTCTTATCCTCTCCGTTTGCCCCCCTGGTATGTTAGTTTGAATGTATGTATTTCGCTGTTTCTTATTGACAATTTGTGAAAATGTGAATGTGCAAATTGTTCAACGAAAAAAAACAAGCACATTTCCACATATATAGATATTTACAAACAAGCAAACGAGGTCTGCTAACTACAAGTACAGATCGGATCTAACCGGATGCAATTTTGTGTCTCAATTTGTTATTGACACCTGGACCCCTTTTTATATCCTTGTTTTAGAGAGGCCAGGATTTGTGTCTACCACAGACATTTCAAAATCACCAGGATCATCATGATGTAGTTCCAGCCTCAGGCCATGTCCACACTACCTTTCCATTTTAAAACGCATATCCATTGATGTGTTTACACTGATCGTCCACCCTCGGCCAAAGTTTTAGAGCACCGAAAACGGACGTAGACACCCACGTTTGCTACTTGAATGGGTCTTAGCAGCCACGACGTGTTCTGCACAACTGTTGTGAAGTTTACACAGAAACTGTAAAGGAACAAAAGCTGTAATTGCTCTCAACTGCAACAGGGACTTCAGCCACCAGCAGAGCAACGAGTGTAAGAACAGACAACAGCGAATCCGAGAGGAAATGAGTGAGAGACGTGTTGACCAAATGTATTGACCCATAATCTGGTGAACTTTGATATAAGTGTTCATGTTGAGAGAGAGAGAGAGAGATATAGACCTGCAGCATTGTAAGTTTAAAAAACAAAACTTCTAAAGTTCGCAGTGTAAATAATCTCTTACATGTGTAATGTTGTTGAGTCATGGTCATCTCAAGTTGAAGATGAAAGACCTGTTGTGAGAGATCTCATTAATAGAATAGTTCTGCATATGGACTCCTTAAACATGTGCATAAATCTGGTGTGAATGGGAAGCTGATACTCTTGCAGTTTCAATAGACCCAATTGTATGTGTGATTAAGTTAGTTTCCATAATAGTAATACTGAGACAATTTGTTGGCACTTGACCCTAAATGACCTGTGACCCAACACAGTCTTAAGGCAGTAATACATAGAATGTCACCACATAATAATCAACACTAAACTTAAATTGGGAGGTATTAACATGTTTCACTATAGTTAACTGCTCGCATTTTAGTGTTCCTCATTGTAAAGTGTTACCTGCATATTAAACAGTCATAGGATTTACTGAAATAGACATACAACTGCAGCTTCAACCACACCGATACATGTTAGTCCTGCAACCTGTATCAGCTGAGCTGCTCTTCCTCTGTTGCTCTGAGCGGGTCCTCCCTTTAAAGGATCCAGTACTTGTTTAGATAAGCACCTGTAACTGGCAGTCTTCACCGCGAATGACCTTAGTCGTCACGTTGTCAGCATAAACAAAACATGTTCTGTTCATTTATACATTTCAATGTATAGGCTCAGTAGGTCACTTCTGGGAGTGTTTACACCGTATAGATTTAACGGTTCATTCGCCCGTATATTTGTCCCATCTGCTCTTTAAATCAGCATTTTGATTTATACCGAGGTTTTTTTACTTGTACTGTCTTATATCATATGTTGGTGATGTGCAGTAGGCTATTCTTAGTAAAATATCTGTTATTACTGAGGACAAGAAACTCAAAATCATTTTTGGATTTATGAGTCTATAACGGTTCAAAATCATTTTGTTTTTGGTCCAAATTGAAAGTAGTTTTGAAGTTCTCAAAGCTTTGCACAAATTTATTAAGCTCGAACACAGGGGCGTTGTGGGCAATTCATATACATTTTTGAATTTGAATTTGTCTTTCTGTTCGTTTCAATGAACAGACTAGTTTGTCTTTGTCAGTGGCTGTGTCACTGGAATATGTCCTGTTGGATAATTAAAGTATATGCACACTACATTGTGAGGTCTTGAATTTCATAACAGAAGACCTTTTGAAAATAACTTGATTAACTTTTTTGTTTTTGTGGTGTTTTCCAAACTAGTTTTCAGAGCCATCGTAGGAAGTGTATCTCATGCAAGCTGCAGCATATCATTTGGTAGCTGTCCAAATGTTATGCGGGCTATGTGGCCTGGGTGTGCCCATGCCCTGTTTCTGCATAATAATCCAAAAGTTTGCGCTGAATCAATCATCAAGCTGGTGTCAGTGCAAAAGACAAGGACGCAGAGACTTCTGGGCTACAGTGATATCGGGTGAGTAATGACCTTAAACTGCACTAGCTGCTTCTGAAATACTTGTTCATTTTTATAAATGTATTAATTCCATGTATTACTCACACGCATATTCACTCTCATGTATTATTAACAATGATGGCGTTTTACTCGCAGACCAATACATATAGTAGAAAATGTTTAGAGTTTTTGGGCTTTACTTGAATATTTTCATTTTAGCCTCTTTTCTACCCCACAGAGAAAACATTCATATTAATAATAACATCTACTCCATATCCGTTATAATAATACACTATGTAATTATTATAATTCATCATAATTTAACTCTTTGAAAGGTCATTCTGCTTGATGAGAGTACTTTTTCTTCTACTCAAGTGCATGATGCTGATAATACTGATGTACCTCTCCTAATTCAAACATTTTAATGCAGGACTTTAACTTATATATATATTGAAACGTTGAATGTTTTCAAATACTCCCCTAAGCATACGTAATTGTGAAAAAGGCTATCAGTTTTACATCACCCTGATTTGACCATGAAGACTGACAGACAGAAGTTGCTGAAATGCTTATTGTTTTATTTATTTACGTCTTTGAGACAAGTCAAACAACAGAGCTTTTCATGATCAGCATGTGAAGGTGTTGCAGCTCTCTAATGGTACTGTCTTCCCAGGGAGGACACCACCACGGACAGGAACTTCTGGAAAGCTGCCTGAACTTCACCAGTGAAGGCTTTAC
>NW_022283431.1:0-5679 GCF_004355925.1 Anarrhichthys ocellatus
TCCCCTCCCAAAAGCACGTGATTGGATGGGCGGTGGGCCGGCCAAGTAGCCTACCGTGGTATGGATTTGCAACATTGATAACAGTAGAATGACAACTGGAATGTTCCAGACAGAAATACAAACGGGTTTATTGGTTGTGGTTTAGTAACATTATCTTTGCTTGTCCAATATCACCATACAATTATTTATTTCTGAACGGTGCAGTTTGAAACGAGAGTGCATGCATATGGAAACTGTTACAAGGTTTGTTTAACCATCATCAGTACACAATAGTGCCCGAGAATCAAGCAATACGACTCAAATGTGTGGACTCGAGCCCTCAACTTCCAAATCAACTTCATGCTAATTTCCAGCAGAGGGCGCTTCAGTCAAGGATATGGACCTAAAGTACTCTCGCTCCTATAATCACAACTGTCTTTGAAACACTTTATTCACGATATGAGCGCTGAGACAGCAGATATTCTGAATTTTTCTTCATATCGATTGATTGCATTGACGTGTTATCTCACTGATAATGCCAAATGTGGCACACTTTTTAAGGTTGTTGTTGTTGTTGTTGTTGTTGTTGTTGTTATACTTTTGCACGACTTTTGTCATCACAGACTTCTATCTAAATAGTGACTTGATGTAAATATTGGCAGATACAAATACAATACTGATGGATAATGAACACACACATGCACTAAAAGCATGCACTGCCGGCCCGGCTATGTCAACAATGCATGGAGAAGCTCGGATAACAACACACAGAGGGAGAGTTTCTCTGCTCATCATTTCACTATATTTTTAAAGACAATAGTTGTTTGCTGCTCTCTTAATGTTTACAATGTTAAATACAGCTCCTTTAAAGTCTGGATTCAACACCCTTCAGCTGTGCCTCATGTAAAGCGTTGGACCCCTTTAAAGGCCCCGTAAAAAAACTATTAATTTTATTGTGATTATGATGATTATTATTATTGTTGTTATTATTATTATCGTTATTATTATATTGTTATAATTATATAGTTATTACTGTTATTATTGTTATTATTACCCAATTTTTTACTGCAGATGCAGTAAAAGGTAAGTGACTAAAGATTTGTTTTAGAGTTTCATTTTCATAAAAAAACATAATAATAAAAGGACCACTATTATACTGCTGAAGACAACTAACAGAAGGTTTCGCTGCTGACAGTTTGTGAGAAAAACACAGCTGCAAGAGAGACTAGTTTTACTCCAGAAGAACAGGAGTGAATTGAATGATTAAAGACGTTCAGTCATTGGCTGAAGCTGCCCTCTAGTGGTACGTTGGGAGAGGAACATGGACAGATCCCTGTCATTTCATTTTAGGTTGTTATACAGTATGTGTTGTTATATGTGCTGATAGCTGTCGAGTTTTGCATCCCGTTCTTTCTCCGGGTTTTGCATCCCGTGCAGGCTTAGAGTCACATGGAATCCGTTTAACCGAATAATGCACCCATTACGTTCCTTTTCAGACACTTGATGATCACACAGTTACCAGCTGATATTTCGGGTTGTTTTGACAGGACAGTGTGATAATCATGCCTGTAACTCACCTGGTCTGGGAAAGGAGGTAATACAACTTAACTCTGCTGAATAATTTGTCCATAATGTAACTTCTCAAATCAAATGACGTAATCAGCACAGTTTGGCTTTACGGTGTGAAATTCATACATTTAACAGAGACATAAGCTGAAATAACAAGCGATGCATTACTAATCAGTTCAAGTGAACGTCGTATTTACCTCTTAACACTACTCATTAATCTGCATAGGCCACAAGAATGGTTGACAGGAAATAGACATTTGCAATCAACTAGGTGGCGCTCCAACACAATTACGGCCAAGGACGATCTCATTGATGTTCCATTGGGCTCAATATACAGTTTCACTCTGCTGAAGGTTTAATAAATGTTCGTATATATATCAGCATTCTGTCCCAGGTTCAAATGTAGTAAACTTAAGTGTATTTGAATTATAAATGTAGTATTCTTTTTGTGCTTAAGGTAAAGTATATTTAACATGTACATTTAAAAAGTGTACTTCAAAATAAAAGATCAACTTTAATCTACTAAAATTATATATACTAATTCTCCAATACTTAAAAGTGGTAATTCAATGTATGTATTTTAAATTGTATGTAAGTGTAATTTTTTTTAAATCACTAAATTGCAAGTACTTACATCAATATTTTGCTAATGGAAAGTATATTTATTTTCAAGCCTTTGTAATACACTATTTGTGTTTTATTAAATTGTACTGTGGTTTCACTTCATTGAAAAGTGTAATACTTACAAAAAGTGGACTTTAATCTAAGTTCATTGTTGAGCTGCATTTCAGTGTACTTTTAAAAAAGCATTGCAGATTAATGTGGTAATTTATTGTCGGCCTATTTGTGAAATTCACATCTACTTGTCTGTGTAATTGTAATACTTAATGCTATTGTTGGCTTTTAGTCTCATGTTGTGCAATGAAGGCTAAAAACAGATATTGTGTGGTCAATAATATTAAAGCTATGCGTTATTAAACATAATATTAAACATGCGTTATTAAATATAACGCATGTAAAAACGATCAGCAAAGTACCAGATACACGCACATTTCCGGTTTGAACTCTATGTATAAAAGCTATTGCTGTACCAACACAAACGCGATAATGGCATCCATTGCCTGTGATATGTATGTAATTAAACAATCAGAGTTTGTGCCTTAGTGTCCCCTTTTTCTCTCTCTCTATATTATTTATTTACGTTTTTCAATTTTTATTTGTTATGCTTTTATTTCTGTCTGTCTTTCTTATCCTCTCCGTTTGCCCCCCTGGTATGTTAGTTTGAATGTATGTATTTCGCTGTTTCTTATTGACAATTTGTGAAAATGTGAATGTGCAAATTGTTCAACGAAAAAAAACAAGCACATTTCCACATATATAGATATTTACAAACAAGCAAACGAGGTCTGCTAACTACAAGTACAGATCGGATCTAACCGGATGCAATTTTGTGTCTCAATTTGTTATTGACACCTGGACCCCTTTTTATATCCTTGTTTTAGAGAGGCCAGGATTTGTGTCTACCACAGACATTTCAAAATCACCAGGATCATCATGATGTAGTTCCAGCCTCAGGCCATGTCCACACTACCTTTCCATTTTAAAACGCATATCCATTGATGTGTTTACACTGATCGTCCACCCTCGGCCAAAGTTTTAGAGCACCGAAAACGGACGTAGACACCCACGTTTGCTACTTGAATGGGTCTTAGCAGCCACGACGTGTTCTGCACAACTGTTGTGAAGTTTACACAGAAACTGTAAAGGAACAAAAGCTGTAATTGCTCTCAACTGCAACAGGGACTTCAGCCACCAGCAGAGCAACGAGTGTAAGAACAGACAACAGCGAATCCGAGAGGAAATGAGTGAGAGACGTGTTGACCAAATGTATTGACCCATAATCTGGTGAACTTTGATATAAGTGTTCATGTTGAGAGAGAGAGAGAGAGATATAGACCTGCAGCATTGTAAGTTTAAAAAACAAAACTTCTAAAGTTCGCAGTGTAAATAATCTCTTACATGTGTAATGTTGTTGAGTCATGGTCATCTCAAGTTGAAGATGAAAGACCTGTTGTGAGAGATCTCATTAATAGAATAGTTCTGCATATGGACTCCTTAAACATGTGCATAAATCTGGTGTGAATGGGAAGCTGATACTCTTGCAGTTTCAATAGACCCAATTGTATGTGTGATTAAGTTAGTTTCCATAATAGTAATACTGAGACAATTTGTTGGCACTTGACCCTAAATGACCTGTGACCCAACACAGTCTTAAGGCAGTAATACATAGAATGTCACCACATAATAATCAACACTAAACTTAAATTGGGAGGTATTAACATGTTTCACTATAGTTAACTGCTCGCATTTTAGTGTTCCTCATTGTAAAGTGTTACCTGCATATTAAACAGTCATAGGATTTACTGAAATAGACATACAACTGCAGCTTCAACCACACCGATACATGTTAGTCCTGCAACCTGTATCAGCTGAGCTGCTCTTCCTCTGTTGCTCTGAGCGGGTCCTCCCTTTAAAGGATCCAGTACTTGTTTAGATAAGCACCTGTAACTGGCAGTCTTCACCGCGAATGACCTTAGTCGTCACGTTGTCAGCATAAACAAAACATGTTCTGTTCATTTATACATTTCAATGTATAGGCTCAGTAGGTCACTTCTGGGAGTGTTTACACCGTATAGATTTAACGGTTCATTCGCCCGTATATTTGTCCCATCTGCTCTTTAAATCAGCATTTTGATTTATACCGAGGTTTTTTTACTTGTACTGTCTTATATCATATGTTGGTGATGTGCAGTAGGCTATTCTTAGTAAAATATCTGTTATTACTGAGGACAAGAAACTCAAAATCATTTTTGGATTTATGAGTCTATAACGGTTCAAAATCATTTTGTTTTTGGTCCAAATTGAAAGTAGTTTTGAAGTTCTCAAAGCTTTGCACAAATTTATTAAGCTCGAACACAGGGGCGTTGTGGGCAATTCATATACATTTTTGAATTTGAATTTGTCTTTCTGTTCGTTTCAATGAACAGACTAGTTTGTCTTTGTCAGTGGCTGTGTCACTGGAATATGTCCTGTTGGATAATTAAAGTATATGCACACTACATTGTGAGGTCTTGAATTTCATAACAGAAGACCTTTTGAAAATAACTTGATTAACTTTTTTGTTTTTGTGGTGTTTTCCAAACTAGTTTTCAGAGCCATCGTAGGAAGTGTATCTCATGCAAGCTGCAGCATATCATTTGGTAGCTGTCCAAATGTTATGCGGGCTATGTGGCCTGGGTGTGCCCATGCCCTGTTTCTGCATAATAATCCAAAAGTTTGCGCTGAATCAATCATCAAGCTGGTGTCAGTGCAAAAGACAAGGACGCAGAGACTTCTGGGCTACAGTGATATCGGGTGAGTAATGACCTTAAACTGCACTAGCTGCTTCTGAAATACTTGTTCATTTTTATAAATGTATTAATTCCATGTATTACTCACACGCATATTCACTCTCATGTATTATTAACAATGATGGCGTTTTACTCGCAGACCAATACATATAGTAGAAAATGTTTAGAGTTTTTGGGCTTTACTTGAATATTTTCATTTTAGCCTCTTTTCTACCCCACAGAGAAAACATTCATATTAATAATAACATCTACTCCATATCCGTTATAATAATACACTATGTAATTATTATAATTCATCATAATTTAACTCTTTGAAAGGTCATTCTGCTTGATGAGAGTACTTTTTCTTCTACTCAAGTGCATGATGCTGATAATACTGATGTACCTCTCCTAATTCAAACATTTTAATGCAGGACTTTAACTTATATATATATTGAAACGTTGAATGTTTTCAAATACTCCCCTAAGCATACGTAATTGTGAAAAAGGCTATCAGTTTTACATCACCCTGATTTGACCATGAAGACTGACAGACAGAAGTTGCTGAAATGCTTATTGTTTTATTTATTTACGTCTTTGAGACAAGTCAAACAACAGAGCTTTTCATGATCAGCATGTGAAGGTGTTGCAGCTCTCTAATGGTACTGTCTTCCCAGGGAGGACACCACCACGGACAGGAACTTCTGGAAAGCTGCCTGAACTTCACCAGTGAAGGCTTTAC
>NW_022283432.1:0-253 GCF_004355925.1 Anarrhichthys ocellatus
TTTGTGAGTGTTGATGTGTGTGTGTGTTGATGTGTGTGTGTGTGTGTGTTGATGTGTGTGTGTGAGTGTTGATGTGTGTGTGTAAGTGTTGATGTGTGTGTGTTGAGGTGTGTGTGTTGATGTGTGTGTGTGTGTGTTGATGTGTGTGTGTGTTGATGTGTGTGTGGGTGTTGATGTGTGTGTGGGTGTTGATGTGTTGTTTGTGAGTGTTATGTGTGTGTGTGTTATGTGTGTGCGTGTTGATGTGTGTGTG
>NW_022283432.1:353-5676 GCF_004355925.1 Anarrhichthys ocellatus
GTGTGTGTTAGTGTTAGTGTGTGTGTTCGTGTGTGTTCGTGTGTTCGTGTGTGTTAGGAAACGTTCTCATGGCGGCTGTGTGTGAACGATGAAGCTGCCAAGTGAGTCATCATCATCTTCCTCACCACGTGGACGACAGATTAACTGGATTGACCTGTAATCTCTTAATCCTGTTGGCGGCCCTCACTGCTCCTCCTCTCTCCTTCTCTTCTCACCTCCTCACCTCCTCTCCTTCTCTTTTCCTCTCTCCTCACCTCCTCTCCTTCTCTCTTCCTCTCCTCCTCCTCCTCCTCTCTTCTCTTCCTCTCCTCGCCTCTCCTCACCCGGACTCCAGGGGTCTTGGATGAGTTATTGGAGGTTCTTGTGGATGTTCCAGAGGTTCTTTGTTTTAGTGGTCTTTGAAGAGTTCCCAAGGGCTATTTAGAGGGTTATAGGGGTCCTTGAAGAGGTGTTGCAGAGGGTGGAATACGTTCCATGGGGCCTTGAGAGGGTTCCAGAAGTCATGGAAGCTTTTTCAGGTGTTCTCTGCGGAGGTCCAGGAGCTCCTGAGGAAGCTACACAAGTCCTTGAAGAGTTTTCCAGAGTCCTTGATGGGCGTCCTGAAAGAGAATCTAGAGAGAAATTAATAATAAAATGAACTCTCTGTGGTTAAGCACGTTTCAGTCTGGTTATAGAATGTGAACTGATCAGTAATCAATAATGTTTCTGTTGACTCGTGTCAGTCGGGTCGTCTCAATAGCGTTACGTAACCGTCCCTCAAACAACCGCTTTTATTTCAACAACTTTATCTACTCTGTGAGTCACACATGAAATACAAATGTCTGATTTTCGTGACATAATTATAACAATAATAATAAAAACTATAATAATAAAAACAAACAGTAACAATGATAAAAATATTTTTTATACTAATTATACTAACATTATTATTAGTATTAATAATAATGTAAATGTTTCACTGTGAGACATGTAGAGAACACAACGGCTGTTGATAATTCGGAATTATACATATTGGGCACCGAGTTTAAACTCTAACCAGCGCTTCTTATTCAGCTGTTACGGAACTTGTTCGGCGGTGCAGGAAACACACCGCCCAATGCATTGTAAATCACATCACGTGATGCAGCTCAGCCAATCAAATATGGGTATTCTGACAAGTTTCCTGACTCGAGCGAGGTTTACACACACGGGGCTGAGACGAGGAAATAGAAAGAGCAGGGACATTGCGCTGATCTGAGAAGTTATCTCACATGACGTTCTCCAAAAAGAGAAACGTGTTCAGAGAGAATAGAATTTATAAGCAAGAATGAACAGAATCTTATATGTTAATTATTCCCACAGGCAGTTAAATCCTCTACACCTGTCAAGAGCTTTTCCCTGCAGGTGGCTCATCATGATTTTCAGACCCCCGCCCTCTGTAAACGATCAATGGATAAATCCAAAAAAAGAAAAGTCACGGAGGAAAATAGAGTTTAACTCTGCGTGGACGTCTTCATTTGCTTTCACTGCCAACGATGCTGACTTACCTGTATGCTTCCAGAACAAGCACACAGCATGTGCTGAAAAGTGTCACGCTGGAGATGAGCGAAAAAGAGCGATTTCTCAGCTGCTGCAGCAAACTCTCCTCTTCATAAGAGTTTGATATTGTTATAACAGGTAAAATTGCAATAAAATGTCAAGAATTGTCTTTATTCTTGTTCTATATTTTCATAAATACAACAAACTATAGTTTTTGTATATATAATATAACTATATATAACACTTTATAAGCTGTGATATCAAATAGCTTTTGCAGCTCCAGACGAATTTTATTTGGTGGAAAATAGAGCAAAATGGCTCTTTGGATAGAAAAGGTTGCCGACCCCTGGGTTAGGGTTAGAGAATGAGGTGCAAGTTTTTCCCAGAGATGTTGAAAGCTGCAGTGCCAGTAAAGGCAGTCAGTAGCACAGCAGGCATGGTCGCAGAATCTGGGGAGTTGGAGCAGAATCTTGGTTGCTCCTCAGATATGCACTTGATGTGATGTGATTTTCCACAGCCAGCTCCTCCGGAGACAAAGTAGATTAGCCGTTTTAGGGCGGTGGCCCAACACACACTTGAGACACCATTGACGCACAGAACATGGAGGCCTGTGCTTCATTGAGGCTTTGGTGCAACTTTCTCACAAAGTCCAGGCTCAACTTTGGTGCCTCTATTGCAGGTACAGCTCCACAGTCCGGTACATTGTCTCTCTCATCGTCATCGTCAGGAAGGAACTCCTTCATCTCATGTTCCGGCTTGGACACGGATGACATCATGTACATGGCACAGCTGTAGTAGTCGAGATATTTACATCTACAGAAATGTCATTTCTGTAGATGTGAGGGAAAGAGTTGAACTTGAGAGCAGCTGTTGCTTCATAGAAACCCAGAGGCAGCGCTTTACAGCCACTGAATATTAATAACAAACATCAGCTGCTGGAGTCAGAGCAGTGAGGTGCAGCGTCATGTTCAGGTGAGCTGCTCCTCCTTTCTGGGCCAGTCGACCTGCCAGCTGAAGCTAAGCTAAGTTAGCATTTGCCAGAAAGTGTCACTGAGGCTTTTAGGCAGACGGACGCTTTTAACGTGTATATTCATCGATGTATTCGTTCTGTTGTTTGTGTTGTTTGTTAGTTGGAGGTTTGTGCTTTGTGTTTCTCTCATGTGAGGATTTGATGCTTTTCTCTGTTTGGTATCATTTTAACATGAAAATCTTCATGTTTTCAAACTAATCAAGATATTCAAATATATTCTGACATCTTAGAGTTCACATTGTTGAAAGTTTGAGACTAAATTGTCTTTCTAATTCAATTAATTGTAATTGAAATTATATAAATATGAAAACATTTATAGACATTAATTGAAAAATAATTGACAGATTAATTGCACATTAAAATGATTATTTGCAGCCCTGTTAACTTATATTAAATAAGTAAATCATTTAATAACTTCTATATGAAGTGGATTTTATGGGTTCTACTGGTTCCAGTTGGTTGCTGATTGGACTCGATGGTGGATCCTTTAACTTAAATCAGGATCTGTATCTTGACCAATAAATCTTCACTTGGTAATTAAAGCTTGTTGCTGATCCTGAGTCAGCTGGCAGCAGATCAGATGGAGAAAAGCCAAAATGTTACCGACAGTTGAGGAACTCCATCACTGCTGATGACACTCACAGCTTCTTCTCTTCAAACACCACGAGCTCTAACAACCGACACCGGTTCACTTCTGTTGAGTCTGAATGCCCCGACATGAAGACTTTGGTCCTGAAGGGGTCAAACTCTCCTAGTTCTTGTGTTCAATTCTGTTTGGCTTTTTGTGAGAAATCAACCAATCAGAGCTTTTTGTTTTTACAGAATAATATGCTGTATTCATCATATTGTATTGTTACTTTATATTACTATATGTTACTTTTTATTACTATATGTTACTATTTATTACTATATGTTACTATTTATTACTATATATTACTATATGTTACTATTTATTACTATATATATGTTACTATATGTTATTATATATTACTATATGTTACTATATGTTACTATTTATTACTATATATATGTTACTATATATTACTATATGTTATTATATATTACTATATATTACTATATGTTATTATATATTACTATTTATTACTATATGTTACTATTTATTACTATTTATTACTATATGTTACTATTTATTACTATTTATTACTATATATATGTTACTATATATTACTATATGTTATTATATATTACTATATGTTACTATTTATTACTATTTATTTACGTGGTGGCATGGAGACATTAAGGGCTGGCACAAATAAATAAATAAATAACAAAATAAAAATGAAGATGTTTCAACTTCACATTAGAACTCATTATGTCAATCAATGACAATTGAATGAATTTTTCCAAAATAGGAATATTCAGCCATTATTTTCTCTTTTTTCATTGAACATAAACCTCTTTGCCTAAAATTAAATTCTATGTGAATTTACGTTTTTTTGACATGTAATATTAAAAATTGCTCTAAATGAAAATGTTCAATTTACTATGAAGTCTCTACTCTGAGACATTCTGTTAGCGGCTAACCACCTTCGAATAACGCATTGTTCCCGTTCTGCAGACGTTACCTGAATGCAGTGTACGACATAGCAGAGTCCTGAGCTAATAATGCTAATATCGACATGGTAACATGTTCAAAATGAAAATGTTCAAATGCATAATGTTACTTCATGTTGGCCATCTTAGTTTAGCGTGTCAGCATGCTAACATTAGCTTAATTATAGGGATGATGGTGATGGTGATGATGATGATGATGATGTCGGAGCTCGTGCTCTGTCATCAGCCAGTCAGTACTTAGCCCAGTGACTTACCCCGGATTAGCCAGCTTAGCTAGCTAACTGTAGCGTTGCAGCTTAGAGGGCTAACTGCAGCCGCAGTGTCAAGTCTGGTTTATGTCTGAACTGAACGGTGTTCTACCTGTTCTTCATCACCTGTTCTTCATCACCTGTTCTTCATCACGTGTTCTTCATCACCTGTTCTTCACCACCTGTTCTTCTTCACCTGTTCTCCATCACCTGTTCTCCATCACCTGTTATTCTTCACCTGTTCTCCATCACCTGTTATTCTTCACCTGTTCTCCATCACCTGTTCTTCATCACCTGTTCTTCATCAATAAAGTTTTGTGGTTTTGAATGTGTGGAGGAGTCCACGGCTGGTGTGTGTGTGTTTGTGTGTGAGGCCATAGTGCTCTGTAATCCCATCAACACTGAGTTACTGACAAGCTAACAGCATTACACCACTTAGCCCTGTGTGTGTGTGTGTGTCTCTGCAGTCGTGACTCACCAGCAGCTTTTGTGTTTTCATGCTAAGCTACGCTAGGTAGGAGTGGGAGTTTCCCCACAAATTAACTTTCATTTATTTAGAGCCGTTCTAGTCGTCCCACCACTCACACACACACACACGCACACACTCTCTCACACACACACACACAATGACGTCACAACCTTTAGGAGAGATTTGGGGTTCTGGTTTGATACTTAGACGTGCAGACTTGGAATCGAACCACCGATCTTGTGACTCGTGAACGAGCCACTCTCATTGTATCTTAATAACTTGTGTGTCATGAACGTTTCTGTGACCTCTCTCTTGTATAATAGTTCAGTTTGTAACGGCAGCAGCTGTTACGTAACTCCTCCTCCTCCCTCCTGTCATTTCAGTTTGATTCCATTCACACCAGTTCCTGGTGGCACTATGACCCAGTTATCCCCTGGTGTGTGTGTGTGTGTGTGTGTGTGTGTGTGTGTGTGTGTGTGTGTG
>NW_022283433.1:0-5671 GCF_004355925.1 Anarrhichthys ocellatus
TATATGTATGTATATATGTGTGTAATTTCAAATGAATACATAGGACACAGAGGCTTCATTGTCCATCACAGTCTCAAGGAACACTTGCTATCATCTGCACCAAGCCACTCTGATATGTCAATATACTCTGCCTTGCTCTTTTCCTTGCATTTGCAGCATGGCAGCTGGCAAATTCAGATTAAATAGGACCTGTTTGGGACAATATTGTTGATTGTCAATCAATCAAAATAACATTTTACAAGCTTTGACCATGACAATAACAATGTCCCATTTGATTAAATAATGAAAACAATTTTAAATTCAAATAAAATTTGCTTTTGGGGTGAATTCCTGTTTGAAGGAAAGTCTTTCTAAAACTAAGTTGTTTCAATTTTTCCTTTTCCAGGTTCAGTGTGACAGGTGGTTCCATGCCGACTGCCTGCAGATGGAAAAATCCCTGCTTTTGAAAATGAAGAACAATGACTGTAAATGCTGTTTGTGCAATTAAATCCACATACAGTATTTGTTATGTTTTTTGTCTCTTTTTATATGCCCCCTTGCTATATCTGTCTGTGTGAAGAGGGTGGTGAAATATGTTTTGCATTTTATCTTTAAAAGTTTTTCTTTGAAACTTGACAATCAGAAAGCAAATAATGTGCATGTGTTAATATGCATTAGTTTTAGAACAATGCCTTTGATCACATCACACTAATGAAGTAGGTAGAGGGAGGCAGAGCTATATATGTCCAAAATGACACAAAAAAGACCAAGGCTTTTACAAAGGTTAATGTCTAGATTTTCAATATAGACAATCGAAACATTAGACATACAGTAAAATGACATTACATTTTTAAAGGACATAGTTGGAGTGATCATGAACAAGAATCCATTGAAAATGTACTACAACCTCTTTAGGAATTGTTTATTAACAGTTCAAATATAGGGAAATGATGAATAGTCAGGGTCCTCAAACAAGAATATTGACATAACCTCTTAAGGATTAATTTTTGTAAAATGTCAAATATAGGGAAATTATAAATGTCATTTGAGCTGAATTTACATCTAATTTTCTCAAAAACTGTACAGTAATATTTCATGACAATATTCATGTACATAGTGAGGGTCGTTATAAACAAGAATCCATTGAAATATTGACATAACCTCTTAGGGATTAATTTTTATATAGTGTCAAATATAGGGAAATTATGAATATCAAAATGTCATTTGAGCTGACTTTACATCATATTTTCTCAAAAACTGTACAGTTACATTACATTACATTTGACATGGAGATATATGGGGTCCTCATGAACAGAACTCCAATGGAAATTTTAGCTAACCAATGAAGGAAATGTATTTTTTAGAGATCAAAGATTATTATTAGGTAATATTATAATTTTCGAATAATTTTCCAATTAAAGATTACACTGCAGTGTAATTTCAGATTTTATTATTGTTATATTTCACTTAATGTACAAAATGACATTGTTTTTGACTTGTTATATCAAATTGGACAAATTATTGATGAAATATAGGTCCATTTCCGGGCTTTTTGGGCTATCCAAGTGACCGAGACGTGACCGAGGTTCCGCAGATGACGGACCACTTGACCACAGTACTCAACGGTCCGTGATGCTTGCGCAATAACACGTTCTAAACACTACAGTAACTTAACAAAACAAGCTAAAGGAATAAACACACTAAATGACCTAAAATATGCCCAGATACCAGATAACTCCTACTATGAGAAGCTTCTTTTTGGTCGGATTGGTCCTTCGAGTCGTGGAAACACTCGGGTTGCGCAGCTCCAAGTGTGGTGCAAAATCAATCTCACTCTGTAGAGAGGAGGGGTCTTCGGCGAAGAAAAAGGGAATTTGTCGTCCTTTTTGCCAGCACTGTATACATTAATGGTGTGAGACCGGGTCGTAGAAGTTATCCGTTCTCGCACTACAGGATCCAAAAATATAAAACACAGTCTGTTCGACCAGCGAATTTAACTTGTGACCTCGCAGGATTTATTGAGGCAAACGTTTCCTTGGGAGGGACCTCCTGGCACTGAGCGAGCTCAGACAGAAAGGGCAGATTTGAGAGTCGCCCTTGCTTTTAACAGGCCCAGGTAATAAAACCGGTGGGGGGTCCCTTTTGGCCAATGAGGGGCCAGCATCAAGTTTGGCTGGAGCTGGGAGGTGTGGTCATCTCTCCTGGCCCCTGTTCTTGTCAGATCTCAGATCAGGCCCTTGTTAAAAGAAACATGGATGCTTCTTTGTCTGAAGGCACATGTAAGGGTCTTGGTCAGCCATGACATCAGTCAGACCCCAACATCTGTTTGTAAGTGCTATTTTGCACTGTATGATTTCTATGAAATGTCGCACTATCACTGTTGTCCATGTACCTACAGTCTATGCTGTAATTACGTATGTATTATCTCGCTTGTTGCGAGTGAACACTTTAAGGGCTATCAAGCATTTCGAACAAAGCTTTGATTGTATGTCCTCATATTTTTATGGTGCCTTCACCAGTGGTGGTGGAACATCATCTCCTGGAGCTGGAGCTGCTACTTGTGGCCAGGCATGTGAGGAGGATTCTGCACACAGTAGTGATACCACCACCGGGGCGGAGGATGAGTCATTCATCTCTGCCTGTCCCCCACCCAGAAAGAGACTGTAGTTATGTCCCAATTCAGTGTCTGCATCCTTCGGAGGACCCAGCCTTCGCGGTCTACGTGGGCCGGGTCCTTCGAGGACCACAAAGGCTAGACCAAGCGGTCTCCGAATTGAGACGGCCTACGCTACAGAGGACTTCCTGTTTCCGTCACCAAACAGGAAGCCAGTTTTTCCTTTGCTATGCCCGTCGCCTAGCAACCAGCTTCGCGCTAGAAAGGTAGGAAAATGGAGCCAGACATGGTGCTTCTGATGGCGGTCATTTATCAGATCATGGTGGAAGAACTTATTTACCGCTGCCGACACCGCCGAGTCGTATTTTTCAGGCTCAGAGAGGACCATTTTCAGGTAATTTTAAATTTAAATTAAATTTAAATTGGTTAATCAATGTACTTGTATCTAAAAGTAATGTTAACTTCAGCTAGCTAACGTAGTTTGTATGGTTAATGTTGTTACAACTTCTATAATTTCATATTTAAAATGGTTTTACTGTAAACTAAAAAAAATCATTCATACATACATTTTTCAGCTGAAACAGGTTGGATGGACAGACAGATAGATAACTAGAGAGATAGATAGATATAATATGTAGATATAAGCCTATTCTACCTAAGCTCCCCACATTTAATATTGTTATTTATTTAACAGTTCTCCTTTTCCTCCTTTCCCTAAACCAGCCCAGACCCCTGTACTGCAGGATGAACCTAAGCGTTCCTGTCCTGGAAAGTTTTTTTTAACTCATAGGACCCTAGCCCTATTTGTAGGCCTCTGCTCGAAAATTGCATAGCCATACTCAAGAGAGTCCCGAGCTCTAACTACAAGGTCTATTTTAATAATTTTGATGCTAGAATACTGGTAACACTTGTGAGATGTGTTGAATTGTGTAAATATTGTGTATATGTTACTGGTTAATAACTGATACACTTATGGCACAGCTCAAATTGAAAAATTTCTAGGTTCGCCTGAAAAAAAGCACTTGTATTGAACATTTTTTTTTTTTTAAATAATGCAGCTGCAAGCCTAAAACCACGTCACAGTCATAGAACAACACGTTTTACATGTCCCCACAACATATTTTACTTCGATTGAGTGAAGCAGGCCAGCATAAATGGTCATAAAAATCAAAATTTTGATTTTCGGAATCAGCTGTTGCATTGCTGTATACTAATTTTATATACTATATAACTAAATATTAACTATATATTCACTTTTCTTATCACTAAGAGTGTTCAATAATCCTAATAAATCAGTTTGACACCATTTTGAATAATTTTGAGCAGTTATGATGTGTCATATCTGTCATTCATAACAATAAATGGCTCATAATGTGTGTCTATGTGACCCTGGTAAGGCCAATTTACTAGTGTGAGACATTTTTAGATGCGGGATAGTCCAACGGGAGCCATGCAGGGGTGTTTGATCGTATCCGGGTCTGTTTACTGACTAAAAATCGCAAAATGCTGGGCGAACCCCCCTCTCTACATGGATTGCTCCACCCCACAGAATCGTCTGCCATTTTGTGATTCATTCCGCCAGCGCATTGATCTCACTCACAGACATGCAGCAGAACACGGCGGGCAGAGCTGTGCAGAAATCGGCTCGAATAAATCCGTTTTTCATCGCCAAAACCGTCAAAACGTAAGTTTTTTTACCCAATTATTTTTCTCGTGACCTGCGGCTGATGTTGGCATGCATACCCATAACTTTTGAACTGTTTGAAAGAGAGTAATTTGGACGCCGCTGTGCGTTTCCGGGTCGAATCGTGCCCCTCCTGCATGTGTTCATCCGCCATGTGTCATCCTACTCCGTGATGAGAGAGCCATAGAGTAAGCATAGGTCGTCGATTTTTGGCCAAAATTGTGGCAAATCTTCTCGATATCTTCCAGATATGATATTAGTTCATGTATAATTGTGTTTGCAGTGTTTACAATGGCTGGTATGATGATGTTGCTCGGACTTTTCCCGTTAATTCGATATTTAATATGGAGTATGGAGCAATAATCATATTTCTTTATGAAAAATGCTTTCTACCACACGCTGAATGCTGCACACTCTAAAACAGCCCCCCGTGGGGGGCTCTCGGGTCCTATGGGTTTTTTTAATGATGAGGACACAAGGCCTGATTTTAGGCTGAGCAGGGAGGCCCTGGCTGTGCTGCTGAACCTCCTCCACCAGGATCGGAGGCACGGATGGGGTGCCACTATTGAGACCCTGGTCTTTTTATTCTGGCTGGCGTGTGGGGCCTCCTACAGGGTGGTCTCCAGAGTGTTTGGGATACCTCCATCCACTGTCCACCGCATCGTCCACAGATTCACTGAGGAGGTGGTGGCCATTCGCCACCAGGTCATCCACCTCCCGAGTACCCCCGAAGACCTGGAGGCAGTGTCTCGTGGGTTTTCAGGGCTGGCAAGACACCGAGGTTTTCGGAAAGCTGCTGGAGCCCTCGACGGCTGCCATGTCCGGATCAAGCCACCATGCGGCCCTGATGGTCAATGCTACAAGAACAGGAAACTGTTTTCTTCGATGCAGGCTGTTTGTGACCATCAGGGCTGCTTCGTCGACACCTACGTGGGCTGGCCTGGGTCAGTCCTCGACTCGAGAGTGCTGCACCACAGCCCGCTGTACCAGCGGGCTCTCTACCCTCCTCCAGGGCACTTCATCCTTGCAGATGGCGGGTATCCGTGCCTCCAACACCCACTCCCCCTCATCACTCCCTACAAGAGGCCATTGCAAGGTGTGGGACCCCAGCGCTTTAACGGCCATCATTCCAGGGCACGCTCCATCATAGAGCGTGCCTTTGGAATGATAAGCCAGTTCCGGGCAATCTTTCTACAAGCGCTGGAGGTGCACCACACCTTCGTACCTCATGTAAGTAATCACTCAACAATACTTTTTAGGATACTGAAGAACAGTAGATGACATATTTATATATTTGCCATTTTACCATTTCAGGTCATAACAGCATGTGCCGTCCTCCACAACATCTGCCTCGGGGCTGGGGACATTATGGCCCCAGAGGACGATCTTGTGGA
>NW_022283434.1:0-5669 GCF_004355925.1 Anarrhichthys ocellatus
ACCATTATGTTACATTTTTACTGGAGGAGGAGGAGGAGGAGGAGGAGGAGGAGACGCTGCTGCCGGGAGCTGAGCTCTCCTCCTCCCTCTGGAGCTCCGACTGCAGGTCCAAGGCTGCAGGTGAAGCCGGATCTGGTTCTGTCCACGGTGGACTGGTTTCTGCTGGAGGATCTGGGTCTGTCCACGGTGGACCGGTCTCTGCTGGAGGATCTGGGTCTGTCCACGGTGGACCGGTCTCTGCAGGAGGATCTGGGTCTGTCCACGGTGGACCGGTCTCTGCTGGAGGATCTGGGTCTGTCCACGGTGGACCGGTCTCTGCTGGAGGATCTGGGTCTGTCCACGGTGGACTGGTCTCTGCAGGAGGATCTGGGTCTGTCCACGGTGGACCGGTCTCTGCTGGAGGCCCCGCTGTCACTCTTAACACGTTTTGAGGACACATTTCGGAGTCAATCATCGCTGAAGCATGTGTCATAATGCATGTTTACCACCTGCATGCATGAGCAGAGATAATCACACAAACATGCAGTTTGCGGCAACTGTGTGTTTATGTGTCTCTCAGTTCGGTATCTCATAGGAGACACATGACTCGTGGAGTATGTCACAACATTTAATTCAGAGCTGTGAATAACCCGTGCGGTTGCTATCCACCTGACTGTGGTTGTCTTTACACTGCTGTCCTCTTTTTGAAATGTCTTTCCTGTGTGTCTCTGTCTGTGTTTGTCTTGTGGTTCTTCTTTACTTTGTCTGTCTCTTCATCTGCGTTTTGCAATCAGTTTCGCTCAGATGGTGTCACACTCTTGGAGGCGGCATTGAGATATAATGATCTTTATTAACATATTCATACAGTCACCTCTTTATATTAAATATGCTCATCAGAGATCCCAGGTCTTCACAAAATCACATGTATAGACATTATAATAAAGGAATATGATCTTCTATTCCTCATTTTAGTGAAGCATGTTAGCATGCTAATATGTGCTAATCAGCACTAAACAAAGGGTAGAGCTGACACTGATGGCCATGCCATTGGTTCTGCAGATATTAGCAATGAACCAAAGTATTAAAAAAATTAATAAATGACCGTATGTACCAAATTTCATGGCAATCCATCTGAAAATTGAGATAATTCAGTCTGGAACACCGACTAACGACGTGACTGACAGTACAAGTCCACACCGCTAACACATTTATACTAGAATATTTTATTTGTTGCCATTTCTCGACTTGGTTTCTTCTCCAGTTTTATTTTTTTGCATGTTTTTGTGACATATACAAAAATTGTGATGACACTGAATCCACAAAGATGTGCACGTTGACCACTGGACCTGATGGTGGGCATGGTAGCCCCTGCCATCAGTGTATGAACGATAAGTAGTGTGAAAGCGCTATACAAGTACAGTCCATTTACCAATGACGGCTCTAAAATGCTCAATATGTTTAGATATAATTTACTAATGTGTGGAGAGGGTAGGGTTTCTATATGCTGTTGTTTTTCGGGTGTGGTTGTTCCAGGGATCTCCTGAAGCAGCAGACGGGTACCGGTTGGCTAGAAGGGCTGCAAGCAAGAACCCGAGTGTTGGAGGAGTTTGGGGAGAAGGAGAAGGACGTTTGTTTGACTTCAAGTAAGTTCTGGTAAACCGATGACCCTGGAGGGGAAAGCAGAGCTTGACTAAGGCTGTGTTCAGCAGAACTGTGGACCCGGACTGGATATAAAGTCGAGCAGTGGAAAGAGCTCTTTGAGGAACTCCTGAAACCAACCAACATGTTCCTTGTGGAGGAGGCAGAGTCTGAAGTCACAGAAGAAGACTTATCAATACCCCTGGCAGAGGTGAAAAAAACCTCAGAGAAGGTGTGGATAAGTTTCTCCCTGAGATGCTGAAGGCGGACGTTAATGGGTTGTCTTGGCTGACACGCGTCTTCAGTGTCACATGGAGGTCGTGGACAGTGTCTGTGGAGTGGCAGACCAGGGCAGTGGTTCCCATTTCTAAAAATAGGTGGAATGCCTGCTCATCCTTCCCGAGAAAGTTTGTTATAGGATCCAACTGACTGTCGAACCTCAGATCCAGGAGGAGCAATGCTGATTGCAATGCAGTGTTACCTCGGGAGTCTCGAGGGGGGTACCGGGGTCATTGCAGCGAGTCATCTGGTCCTTGCATAACCAAACTTAGAGCTGTGTCGGTTTATTCATCACGAAGTCTAACACGTTTCCAGAGGGTATTGGTGTCCGCCAGGGTTGTCCTTTGTCACCAATTGTGCTTGTGGTTTTATGGACAGGGTCTGAAGGGGCAGCGGGGCGGAGGAGAATGACCTGTTTGGCGGTTTGCATTGCTGCATTTTGCAGACGATGTGGTTCTGTCGGGCCCATCAGACAGTGACGCCAAACACTGTGGTGGTTTGCAGTTATGATGAGGTACCTCCAAGTCTGAGACCATGGCTCTCTGCCGGAAAAAGCTGGATTGTGCCGTCTGGGTAATGAGTGAGGAGCTGCACCAAGCTGAGGAGTTTAGGTGTTTCGGGTTCTTCTTCACAAGTCAGGGTGAATTGGAGGGTCAGATGGGTCGGAGTGATGTGGAGGTTCAGAACTGTGACTTCATGCTCAGGACGTACACAGTTATCTACACACAACACACAGGACAGATCTGCACCACATCTTCTCTTGTGCAAAGCTGTGAAGTTGGTTGTATTGAAAATCACATAATTTCTCAGTCTGCTCTGAATCAGAGCTCGTGGTGTTGTGACATGTTCAGGGAGGTCTTATCCAACCGGATCGAGGTGTTCATGAACGCACAGTAAACTGTCTGCATCCTGAAATGCTCACGTAAACACAATACATACAAGAAGACATCAGATTTCATGTTTTGCTTTATTTCTGAAGAACTGTCACACATACGTACATTTACAGTTTTATTTACCACCAGATATGACTGAGTATTACACACAAAGTACATTCAACTCTTTGTATTTGTAGTTCTACTTGTTAACAAGTGAACTTTGTTTCTTTTCCTTAATGTAAGTGTGTTATTTCATTTACAGATTAAGTGAAATGCTTTTATCATATAAAACGTGAATAAATCTATTCAAGTAACTCACGATCTATAATCTAATTGTCTTTTCGATGGCGAAGAAAATAAGAAACACATTATATTCCAACATATTTCCAGTGCTTCAACCAGTTAGTGTCATGTGATAATACACAAGTCCAACAGTCCCCTTCAGTGAGCTCCATCAGAGGGCTGCCATCTTGTGGTATAAATATTCAATAACATGACACAGCAGTTCAACTGTTATTAGAAAGCCTCAACAGCAGTGACGGTGAGGTAACACACACTGAGTGCAACACCACTGCTGTCTTTTAGGAGACAGAACGGTTTATCTTCAAGCTTTTAGAGTTTTGCTGTAAGTTGCTTCTTTTCTCAAAGACCCACCAGGATCTTCCTGCAGACGTTCTAAAATGTCCATTTGTGACCCTTTAAGTTCTGATTGGACGAGTCAACCAGTGACATTGTGATTGTTTCATAAGTGACAGAAGGTAATAGTCAGACTCAAGATCTGTAGGTTACTATATAACCGTTGTTCTCTGAGTGAAGAGACTCTCTCTCCACCCAGCTGCATGTTCCATATGTATAAGGGGTCACCTGACAGATGACAGGGATTATTATTATGACGTGATCATCCTGGTTTTCCGTCATCAACACCAGATTCTGAGCAACGTCATGGTGGAGAGACAGTCTCTTCAGGCAGGGAACCACCAATCGGGATCCAAAGAGACAGTCTAGCCTTTGACAGTGGTCTGCCCAGACCCTCCTGTTTAAAAACACACCAACTCAACTCTGCTTTAGCAACTTCTGTCAAGCTGTTTTTACTCAGGTACCTTGCCAGTGCAGATCCCAGGGGGAAATGTGTCATCATGTAATGTGGAAGTGTGCAGTAAACATACCTGGAAGCAAGATGAAGAACTCTGTGCTCTTCCACTTTAGAAATGCGCTGGAGTTTAAAGTGAACACAGGAAGCCGACGTCAACAGACAGACTCCAGTTGTGAGTTGGCCTGCTGACAGTCTGGTGGTGAGTGTGTTTGTTTGTGTCTGTTGTGCTTCTGTCAGCAATTAACAGAGTTATAGAGCACGCACATCCAAAATAAAACTTTAGATCAAAAGAGAAAATGAAGGCAAAAGTCAGACAAAAGATCCGCACGAGGTCCGATCAAATAAACGTCACAAAGCAAAACAAGCAAAATATAAAGACACAAACCCATTAATCACTCAGGTGGTTGTGATCTGCATGATTGACAGTTAATCTAATGTCACATTGGACCAATCAGAGCTCAGCTGGACAACACTCCTGTATGGAGAACAAAACACGTCTCTGTGGAGAAATAAGAATAGATTTAGACAAGCATAGTAAATAATGACAGTCGGCTTTATGACCTGACTAAAGGCTTTAAATGATACAAACTAAAACTAGCAGTTAGGTTGTTGGGCATTAACTTGATTCAATCCATCAGGACAGTGAACAGATCTTTAGTCTGACTTTTACCTTCTGACACTTGTTGACTTGTCTAAACAGAACTCAAGAGGTCACAACCTGCAAGACATTTCAGCACGTTTGCTTTAAGAAGCAGATCACAAGAAAACGCTGAAGCGCTGAACATGAAGCTTCCTGCTTCCTGAAGGACAGCAGTGCTGTGGTGCTCACTGTCTGCTCACCTTCAGGCTTCAGCTGCAGACGCTCTGCTGTGTGATGCAGGTGAATATTTATACCACAAGATGGCAGCACGCTGATGTAGTTAATGAAGGTAACTGCTGTACTTACACAATATGTTGATGACTTCTTCACCATTAAGTGTGGAAGTTGAATTATGGACGATTCAGTAATAGTTTTATTTCTGTTAACATTGTACTACTTACATTAAGGAACAAACAACAAGGTATCTCTTGTTAACAAGTAGAACTGCAATCACAAAGGGTTGAATGTACTTTGTGTATAATACTCAGTCATCTCCATCACTGTGACACAAAAATACAAAAGAATTATGATGATCAATAACACTGTAAATGTACGTCTGTAGGACGGTTCTTTAGAAATAAAAGAAAACATGAAGTCTAATGTCTTTCTGTATTTATTGTGTTTACATGTTTCTGGATGCAGACAGTTCACTGTGTTCATGAAGTCACATTGAATACAATACAATATCAATGAATCCACTGCAATCTGCTCATTCTATCAATAGATCACAACAATTACAGAATGCCATGACACATCCTCAGGTCAGTTCACACGTCCATAATAACAAACAATTCATTTACAAGATATTTACTTAACGTTGTGTTCTTGGCACATGAATGTGAAATGTGTATGTGTACCTCTGTACTAGAATTTCAGGCCGAGTGAATGAATCATGTTGGTTGATGTGATAGATGAGGTTGTTCTTGATGTTTAGAAAATGACCTGAGAGTGGTTCATAGTTTGAGAAAACGTGATTCATATAAGGCTCTAATAAACAAGGCTGAATACAGATGCCCTTCTGAACATTACGAATATAAGCTGTTTCACAAACCCAGTTAACCTTCCTCACAGAACAGCTTCTTAGCTGTAAACGTCTATAGTATCTTGGACGAGAGATGCGAGTAGTGCTGGTCATGTGAGTCTTGTATTCCTCCAGTAACTTGTT